>NW_004443959.1:2653763-2655415 GCF_000243295.1 Trichechus manatus latirostris | reverse complement strand
TACAATAAAATATTAAAAAAAAAAAAAAATCAGTTTGTTGCTCTTTATATGTATTAATAAAGACATAAATATAAATTATAACACAGAGTTTTAAAATTAGAGGTAAGTTAAGTTGGAGTCAGACTTCAGGAAACTCGTGCAGATTAGATTATCTGAAAAGTTCTGTTTTGTAGCTTTTGACATGCTGACCTCCTGTGCATGATGAAGCACTTTATTGAGGTTACTGATTCCTAGATCCTATGTCTTTAGGATGCGTCAATTTAGAATTTAAGCCAAACTTCAATGCTAGGAATTAGCATTCGCATTTACTCAATCAACAAGTAATTAAGCTCTGAGTATGTGCACAGCATACTTAAAGAAATCCAAAAGATGGTTAAGAGATCCTCTAGGGCTTCTGAATTTTCACAGTAGTGGGAAGACAAAACTTTCAAGAACAATAACAATAATGATACATAATTAAAGCTCAAATGTGTGGAATTAAAGGTTCACAAAAGTTCAAGAAGTCAGGGAAGGTTCTAGAGAGGAGATGGACCGAGTGAGCCTCGAAGGATGGTATGGAAAAACTAAGATCCCATATCTCTGCTACATTTATAACTATGTAGGTACAGACGAGGGGATTTTAGTGCTTGGGCAGAGCATGAAATAAATGAATTAGCTAAACTGCTTACTGCGTTTCCATTCAGATCTGCATTTCTCTGGGAAAATAATGAGCCACCATAATTAACTGAGACTGAAAAATACTATCATATACCCTACGAAGAGAAAAGTGATACACAAATGTTAAGTGAGCATTATCTACTATGCATATTCAAGTTCAAACATATGGAAAAGTAAAATAAACTTTGTTGTACATACTCAATTACTAAATAAAGGTATACCTCAGAGAGATACTACGGGTTAGGTTCCAACCACCGCAATAAAACGAATATCGCAATAAAACGAATATCGCAATAAAATGAGTCACACAAATTCTTTGGTTTCCCAGTGCATATAAAAGCTATGTTTACACTATACTGTAGTCTATTGAATGTGCAATATTATTATGCCTAAAAAACAATGCACATACCTTAATTAGAAAATACTTTATTGCTAAAAAATGCTAACCATCATCTGAGCCTTCAGCAAGTTGTAATCTTTTTGCTGATGGAGGCTCTTGCCTTGATGTTGATGGCCGCTGACTGATCAGGGTGGTGGTTGCTGAAGGATGGAGTGGCTGTGCCAATTTCTTAAAATAAGACAACAATGAAGTTTGCCACATCGAAGTTTGACTCTTCCTTTCATGAAAGATTTCTATGTAGCATGCGATGCTGTTTGACAGCATTTTATCCACAGCAGAACTTCTTTTAAAACTGGAGTCAGAGAGTCCGGCAAGATGGCGCTCTAGGCAGAAGCACCACGCCGTCCCTACATAGCAAAGATCCAAAAAACTAAGCCAAACAGAGAATCAACAATCCTGAAACCCTAGAACATCAAATGAAGACATAAAGAACTCAGCTAAGCACCAAATGGAGTGAGAATACTGAAAGAGAACGGAGAGCGAGGAGAGATTCATGCAGAGATCCCCTACCAGCTAACACAGCGCGGATCCACCATCTTGGACTCCTATCAGAGACCAGCAATTGGGGGTACGAGAAAGCAGCCTGATGGAGCAT
>NW_004443959.1:2622110-2647532 GCF_000243295.1 Trichechus manatus latirostris | reverse complement strand
GTTGATATGTTGTGGGGTTGTTAACCAATGTCATAAAACAACATGTGTACTACTGTTTCATGAGAAACTATTTGTTCTGTAAGTCTTCACCTGAAGTACAACAAAATTTAAAAAAAAAAAATTGGAGTCAATCCTCTCAAACTCTATCACTGCTTAATTAACTAAATTCATATAATATTCTAATTCTTTTGTTGTCATTTCAACAATGTTCACAGCATCTTCACCAGGAGTGGATTCCATCTCAAGAAACCACTTTCTTTGCTCAGTCCTAAGAAGAAACTCCTCATCTGTTAATTTCATCATTAGACTGCAGAAATTCAGTTACATCTTCAGGTTCCACCTCTAATTCTAGCTCTCTTGGTATTTCCACCACATCTGCAGTTATGTCCTCCACTGATGTCTTAAACCCCTCAAAGTCATCTATGAGAGTTGGAATCAATTTCTTCCAAACTTCTGTTAATATTGATATTTTATCCTCCTCCCACGAATCACAAATGTTCTTAATGGTACCAGAATGGTGTCTTAGTCATCTAGGGCTGCTATAACAGAAATACCACAAGTGGACGGCTTTAACGAAGAAAAATTTATTCTCTCACAGTCTAGTAGGCTACAAGTCCAAATTCAGGGTGACAGCCCCAGGGGCTGGCTTTCTCTCTCTTTTGGCTCTAGAGGAAGGTCCTTGTCATCAATCTTCCCCTAGTCAAGGAGCTTCTTAGGTGCAGGGACCCTGGGTCCAAAAGACACACTCTGCTCCCAGTGCTGCTTTCTTGGTGGTATGAGATCCCCATGTCTCTCTGCTTACTTCTCTCTTTTATATCTCAGAAAAGATTGGCTTAAATTGTAGATTAAGCTTGTAGAATGAGTTTACATAACTGCCGCTAATCCCATATCATTAACATCATGGAAATAGGATTTACAACACATAGGGAAATCTCACCAGATGACAAAATGGTGGGCAATCATACAATACTGGGAATCATGACCTAGCCAAGTTGATAGATATTTTGGGGGGACACAATTCAATCCATGATAAGTGGTGAATCCTCTTCAGAAGGTTTTCAATTTACTTTGCCCAGATCCATCAGAGGAATCACTATTTATGGCAGCTACAGCCTTATGAAATGTATTTCTTAAATAGTAAGACTTGAAAGTCGAAATTACTCCTTGATCCATGGGCTGCAAAATGGATGTTGTGTTAGCAGGTATGAAAACAACAATAATCTTGTACATCTCCATCAGAGCTCTTGGATGATCAAGTGATTTGTCAATGAGCAGTAGGTCTCAACAGTGGGCTTCAAAATATTCAGTAAACCATGTTGTAAACAGATATGCTGTCATCCAGGCTTTGTTGTTCCACTTATAGAGCACAGGTAGAGTAAATTTAGCATAATTATTAAGGGCCCTAGGATTTTCAGAATGGTAAATGAGCACTGGCTTCAACTTAAAGTCACCAGCTGCATTAGCCCCTAACAAGAGAGTCAGTCTGTCCTTCGAAGCTTCGAAGCCAGGCATTGACTTCACCTCTCTAGCTATGAAAGTCCTAGATGGCATCTTCTTCCAATACAGGGTTGTTTCATCTACATTGAAAATGTGTTGTTCATTACAGCTACCTTAATCAGTCATCTTAGCTAGATATTCTGGATAACTTGCTGCAGCTTCGACATCAGCACTTGCTGCTTCACCTTGCACTTTTATTATGGAGATGGCTTCTTTCCTTAAACCTCATGAACCAACCTCGGCTGGCTTCAAACTTTTCTTCTGCAGCTTCCTCACCTCTCTTACCCTTCACAGAATTGAAGAGAGTTAGAGTCCTGCTCTAGATTAGGCTTTGGCTTAAGGGAACGTTGTGGCTGGTTTGATCCATTAAAACTTTTTTAGACCACTAAAACTTTTTCCATATCACCAATAAGGTTGTTTCGCTTTCTTATCATTCGCGTGTTCACTGAAGTAGCACTTTTAATTTCCCTCAAGAACTTTTCCCTTGCATTCACAACTTGGCTAACTGTTTGACACGAGGCCTAGCTTTCAGCCTATCTTGGCTTTTGGCACGCCTTCCTCACTAAGCTTAATCATTTTCAGCCTTTGATTTGAAGTGACAGATATGCAACTCTTCCTTTCACTTGAACACTTAGAGGCCACTGTAGGGTTATTCATTGGCTTAATTTCAATATGGTCGTGTCTCAGGGAATAGGATGTTTGCGGAGAGGGAGTGAGACGGGAATGGCTGGTCGGTGGAGCAGTCAGAACACACACAACATTTATTGATTAAGTTTGCTCTCTTACATAGGCGTGGTTTGTGGTGCCCCCAAACAATTACAGTAGTAACATCAAAGATCACTGATCACAGATCACCATAACATATATAATAATAAGGAAAAAGTTTGAAATACTGCGAGAATTACCAAAATGTAAAACAGAGACACAAAACAAGCACATACTATTGGAAAAATGGTGCTGACAGACTTGCTCGACACAGGATTGCCACAAACCTTCAATTTGTAAAAAACACAATAAAATGAGGTATGCCTGTAGTTGGACTGACAAACCTATTGGAAAAGTCTGCATTACCAAGCTGATTATTCACTTGAAAGTAGTTTAAAGTAACTTAGAAATGACCGCTAGTTATTGTTAATAGGAAAACATACAATAACCAATCAGCCATTCCCTTACCTGTCTCTGGGGCCAAGCAGCTTTGAGAATGGCCTCCGTTCTAAAGAACACAAGGAGTTTGCCATCCTCCTCAGTCAGACGGAACGACTGCTCCACAATCTGCAGCACACGGATGCGGGGCCTCACGGGCAAGGCGTCATCTGCACAGAAAGGCCTCAGCCACTCCAGCAGGTCCTCAGAAGAAACTAACTCTTCTCTGTAAGTCAAAGTCAAGGGTTAGACATAAAATCCTAAGTCTTCCCCACCTCCACCCCCAGTAATCAAACATAGTCTTTGACCTACATATTTGTTTGTTGGGTGACTATTATTTTCCTCTGGAGAGGAAAAATTTAGGTTTTAAATGGCATAATATTAGGTATTTGAAACTTATATATTAGGTATTTAAAACTTATGTAAAATGAATATATTTTTAAAATAGTATCGTATTAAAATTTAAAAAATCATTAACCAATAGGTTCTTAGCTAGCAATTTATATTTTTGAATTCAAAATTTAATAAGTATACAACTTATTTCTATTAATGATACTAATACTGCCAGGCATCATTCTAATAATTTTACATATACTATTACTAGTTGGCAATAACCATGCAAAGTAGGTATTATAAATTCTATTTTATAGATGAGGAGACAGGCTTTAGGGAAATGATATAATATGCCCATAAGTATCTATAATTGACAATGAACTATGACTCCAAAGCCCATGTTCTTTCCTCAACAGTATACTGCCTTTCCACTGTGATTAGAATTTTAATATAGGGTTAGAGTATCGAATTTTATACTTCTCTAAGATCAAATATGAATGATTAGTTATTATATAATTGTGGAATCTAAAAGGAGTCAGAGTCGGAAACAACTTTCAATCCAGTATTGGAATCTCCTCTCTTGTAATCCCAAATGGACCATCTCAGGGAAACAACTTATTTGATGATGTCAATGAATTACTATCAATGGCTTTTAAGAGGTTACCCACATAGAAGCTTCATGCCTGCTAAGCCCTAGAGATCCATGCTAAAGCACTGAATTATACAGAAGGTTTTGTTGTAACCACATCCTTATGAGGCTTCCAACAATAAATCACCTAAACTGAGTGCCAGACTAACCTACCTTAAACTAAATTCCATGCCCTAACAAGACTTCAAGAAATTTTTTAACAACTGCCAAGAACAAAATTCTACAACGTTACTGAATATGTCTCTTAGTATGTACTCAATAATAAATTTGTCAAATTTTATGACAATTTATATTAAATAAAAGAATTATTATTTGCATTTAGGAATAGAAGAAATTATAAAATGTTGTGGATAGTGGCTTAAGCATTTCCTAAATTTACAAAGCCATTTGTTACTCTGACCAAAGAGCACCCTTAACATACATCAGGAATGGCACAAGTGGAGTATAAAAACAGAGGAATGCAACAAATATTTCCTGGATACCTACTATGTGCAAAGTGAACAGACTGTAGGGTGTAGTGAAAAAAGAATTTTTTGGGGTGTGGGGGGAATCTGATGTGGGCCTAACTGTGACCTTGGCCTCATCCTTTCCTAACAACTCAGGAGAAAGTCATGAATATTAGCAATCCCAATTTATAGTTTGGTAGACACAGGTCCCAAGAATATGTCTCCTGGAGTCTGTGAAGCTGAGATAATGTATATAAGGCACCTAGCATAGTAAGTGGCACAGAAGAGGTACTTAATAAACTGCAGTCATCATCATCAACATTATTAAAGCCTTATTGTTTACATTTAATGATACAGAGATGAAAATTGATAAGGTCTCTGCATTCAAAGAACTAATAATACAATGGAACACAAAGACTTTAAAAGCAACTATTCTCCAAATTACTAACATATAAATCTGAACAATTGTTTTACAGAAGGGGTGAGTAGAATCAAGAAAGGCTTTATAGAGGATGTAGCATCTGAACAGGATCATAAAGGATAACAGCATGTATGTAAATGGAAAGGCAGAAACATATAATCCAGACAAACAGAATAGCAAGGAAAAAGGGCAAGACTCAAAGGACATAGTATGCTCACAGAGAGATTAAAGCACAGATGTGTAGGTAGCAAATTAAATAGAGAGCTAAGGTAGGAAAGGTTCCCTAACCTAGATAACCAAGGGCTTCAATACAACACTGAAAAGGCAGATCAGCTTAATGCTTTTAAAGTACAGGCTTTGGAGTTGTCAGGCCTAGTTTCAATTCCCAGGTTGATCACTTACTAATAGGGTTACTTTGAGCAGGAAGTCACTTAACACTTGGGAGCCTCAGTTCCTTATTTGTAAATCAGAGATGGACAACAATATTTAACTCATGTGGTTGTGGAGAATCAAATAAATATATAAAATAAAATAAGAAACATAATACATATAAGACAATATCTGGCATGTAACTAAGCATTTCAATTAATGGCAAACATTTTATTATAATTTTGTATGAAACAGGAATGATGGAGAATTCTGAGCAGTGAAACACTATAATCAGATTACTGACAGGAGAGGTGTGCAGGCTGGGGCAGGCTCAGCCCCTATTGGTTGAGGGAAGGAGTTTAAAGCCCATTCTTGGCCTTGAGTCCAAGCCAGATTTTCACATAATATGAAGCTAATTTTTTTGACCCTCTCACCTAAGTGCAAAAAAAAGAGTAGAATGAGAAGAGGCTAGAGTCATGAAGACCAGTTGGACGTTCTAACAATAACCCAAGACCTGAAAGTGGTAATGAGAATGAAAACATTATTAACAATAATAACTTAATTAAACGTTTACTATGTGCTGTGAATTATATCACTTAATCAAAAATATCTTTTTCATGAATACTGCTATCATCCCCAATTTACTAATGAGGAAACAATCATAGAGAAGCTTAATAACTTATCCAAGGTCACACAGTACGTAGTGGAGCCAATATTTGAACTTAGGCTATCTGACTGCATTGCCAATCATTATACAACACTACTGAACTAAACAGGAGGCAGATTCCAGAACACTGTGGCAGCAGATTAAAATTATTCATATACTGAAGATATAGAAAGCTTATTATTATAATGTTTTCCAAGTTGTTAAATTGAGTTAGAGTTCTTTTTTTTTATTAGAACTTACTGTGCAGTTAGTAACGTCTGACATTTTGGAGGAATTTGCTCTAGCTTTTGGTTAATTGTTCAAATACATAATAAAATTATGAGAATTCATTCCTAAAATAGGACTATGTTCTAGAAGCACCATGTTCTGGATAAGTGTCAATACATATCCATATGAGTACTGGTGCTCAGTAGGACCACACAGATGTGAAAGGCAGCACTTTAGAAAAACTATCAATGACATGTAGGTCTTGCTATACATTAGGCACTACCTCCTGAAGTTTTTATCTGCTGAATGATTTGCATTTTAACTTGAATTTGAGTTTTCAGAATTCATAATAACTCTCATGGTCCGCAAATAATACATAGACACTGAGAAAGACAGAGAAAGAGCAAGAATTACAACAAAATGTTAACGACTGGCAAATCAAAGTAAAGAGTATATGGGTAACCATTTTTCCATCCTTGCAACTTTTCTGTAGGTTTGAAATTTTTCAAGATAAAAAGTTGGTTGAAAATAAGGAGTTGTGACTTTTATCATATAAAAGATGAAAATGAGAATAAGGAAAGAGATTCTATTTTTATAGTATTTTATGATGGCAAGGAGAGGATTTAATGAGCTTACAAATAAAAAGGGAACATTATTTCAAAACGCATTTACTTCATTACAAAAGTTATACAAATGATTTAGAAGTTATAGATAAAAGGGAAAGCCTCCCATCATTTACTAAAAATACATAGTTAATTGCTTCCACCTTTTTCCATATCTTAAAGATATTTTAAGTTATTATACTGCACATGGCAATTTACTACACTATTTAAAAACTAATTAATAAAAGGAACACACACACACACACACACATACACAGTTACACAACCAATTCTGGCACAGAAGATAAGGAATCACCTGCAATATACTAGTACCTGTATTAACAACAAGACCAACAGCAACGACAACAAAAAATGCATTCATTAAATGATTAATATGAGGATGTGGAGTGCTGGGATAGGGTTGAGTGTTGATCTACATTTCTTTATTGGGTATTATAGCATGGGAGGGCATTTATGACAATATAAAAGAATGAAAGAAATGTCAGCGAAATAAATGCAATTATTGAATGCAAAGCAAAAAAAGACAAATTTTAAGAATATAAATAAGCTAATCCTTGGTAAAAGAGTTTTTAGATTTTGCATGGTATACACATACCAAAATCAACCAGTCTGAAATTTAAATGGTTAAGGTACATTCACAGAGATAGTAAATATTAAAAGCACTTTATAAATCATGATGCACTACACAAAATAAAATTATTGATTTTATTTCAGAATGGGGAAGGAAAGACTGCATTCAAACAATAAAAACACACTGACCTTTGAGACTTCTTGTAAATACAAGATAAATGTCATAGAATTTGAGGGCCTGAAGAGAACATGAGGTCACTTTATCCATTTTTGAATTTAAAAACTATTTTGAATTTAAAAACTGGTAGCTTAATTTTTGAGTTGGCTTGTGAAGTATATGCCAACATTTTAAAATCTAAAAATTTCACACATGTACGTGCACATGTGTACACACACAAACACACACACCAGGATGGCTCCTCTTTAAATACTTGATGATCTGGACACGTGGCAAAAACAGGCTGGGGCCAACGGCTGCCTCCTTGTAACAAGGCATGTGTAAGCTCTCTAGCCACCCTCAGGCTCCACTGCTTCCTACCATCTCTTAAGCCCAGTCTACCTTGCTCATTTCCATTATCTGACCAGCCTCAGTAGGAAATGAGTTTGTAGACTCTGATTGTATGATACTAGATTAAGAATGGAAGGAAAGAAGAAGTGAGCAAGTAAATGTACAATGAGCTAACAGTGAGAGACATAAATCTTCATTGTACTTAGGCTCCTGGCCTCAAATAATCAACGGATCCACATATTATGCACACTCTTCTTACTACATATGAAATGAGTAAGGTGAAAATTTCCCAGGAGAATGTTATCTATTTATCAGCTCCCATGAAACAGTTAAGGGCAGTTGGCAAGGAACTGCAAAAAATGAATGCACACTGTGTTAATGGCACTGTAGTAGTATATAAAGTGTGGCTTTTCTTTTTTTCCCCCAAATAATTGTCATAATCAAGTTATAGTAAAAGAAAAATTCCTAGAAAGGCAATAATTCTAGTAAGTACATAATTCCAATCTTAATCCTTCATTTTTGTGATTGCTGTCAAATACATGTTAATCCAAAATAGTTTCCTGGGGTTCACTTATTAGTGAAACTATGGACACATCGCACCATTAACAAGATAAAAACGGCAGCCATGCAGTGGTAAATATGGTCTGCAGTGGCCCCGAGAAATACTGCAGTTTTCAGAGTGGATCCTCCTTCCTGGGTTGTGACCATGGCTTTCAGAAGGGCTCAGTATTATGGAACATAATGCTTCATGCACTGTAGGTGCTTAGACAATGTTAAATGATTTACTTTGTCTCACAGAGCAAGAAGAAATGATTCAATTTACTCAGGTGGGCTTTCTTTTTGATTTTCTATACTTTAGAAATAATGTAAAATCCCTAGGTAATACCAAAGAGTTCAATAAAGTCCGAATTATCTGACACTGTTCAATACACATGACGCTTTAAGACAGATGAAGGTATACTGTAGTTAAGTAGCAATTAAAACAAACAAAAAAAACCCAACAACCTTCGATAGTTTTGAAGAAAATCTTTCTTCCTTTTTGAATAGTGCACAAAGGAATTCCTCATTAATTAACTGTTTTCTAAGTGAATTTAATTCTGTATGTTCTTTTGAGAATCACTAACAAACTGGTTTATGCTTGTGGGTCATTCCTGTTAGGAAATTTTGTAAACATATCTGAAGGTAGGAAAGAGAAAAGAAAAGAAAGCAAAGGCAGAGAGAAGCAGATGGAAGAGGACGCTGGAGGAAGTGATGTCTTACAGACCTTGCTACTCAAAATTCAGTTCATGGATTAGTATCAGCTGGGAGCTTGTCAGAAATGCAGACTTTCAGGCCACACCCCAGAACTACCAAATCAAAATCCACATTTCAGTAAGATCCCCAGGAGATTCCTATGCAGAATAAAGCCTGAGAAGCACTACCTTACACTCTATTGCTGGCTCATAATGTCAGAAGGCGATGAGGTGTGGTGAGAAATTCATAGCATGTTTTTCCTATATTGCTCTGGACAAGTTACATAACCTCTCTGAGCTTCGATTCCCTAATCTGTAAAATGAAGATAATAACTATATGATAAAACTGTTCTTAGGATTAATGAGTTGCTGAATTGCATCCTTCAGAGGGCTTGGCAGAGAGTGTTCATCAGGGTTTTCTTCTTTTTTTTTTTTTGGATGAGTAACACTAGTATTTTCTTAATTCTAAGTTTAATGATATACTATTTTAGAACATTATTATTTTAGCTGTTGAATTCTAAAAAACCAATTTTCTAAAGCAGACTAATAAACTAATTCCAAACATGAACTAGAATTTTTATTATATCCTCAAAATAGAATGATATAGAATACATTAACTATAGGAAAACAGCACACCCATTTATAAAATAAATTTAATTTGCATAAACCTCTGAATAATTAATTACCTCAATCTTATGTTTAATTGCAGATGTTAAAAAAGATTTTTGACACTATTTCAAAACCTTAGAATACTTAACCCTGATGTCTGGAAGCAAGAATGTGGTTAACATGAAAAGGGGGTCATCTGTACAGGCAGCTGAGTGTTCCACTAGTGGCCTGAGTGGGTGTGGAGGCTTTATGTGGTTTAAAATTAGCACAGGTAAAATAGAGAAAGGGGGCTTTATGGTGAGGCATGAGCTATAATTGAAAAGCGAACAATATCTACACCAATATAAAACGTAAAAGAGAGACTTGCTGAAAATGGCATAAACTGTCTAAAACTTAACCACAAAACTAAACACTTGGTAGCATTAATACTAAAAACAAACAAACAAACAAAAACCCATGGCCATCTAGTCAATTCTGACTCATAGCCACCCTACAGGACAGAGTAGAACAGATCCACAGGGTTTTCAAGTCTGTAAATCTTTACAGAAGCAGACTGCCACATCTTTCTCCCAAGGAGCGGCTGGCAGGTTTGATACACCAACCTTTACGGTTAGCAGCCGAGCTCCTTAACCATTATGCCACCAGGGTTCCTTCAGCATTAATACACAAACTAAAACTCTTATTTTTCTGTGTATTCGCTCTGCCAGGAATATTACAGGATGTGTATGTGTACCCAAGAACGTGAACGTACAGGTATATGTCACAGCTGAGAATGTGTATGAGTAGAAGTGATTCACTATTTAAACAGACACTATGGAGGGTAGAGGATGTTAAGGTTTCAGGGTTGGGGCTGAGGATGGCTTGGTACGTCAACAAGAGGGAGGGTGTGGGGACACTTCAGGCCCAGCATGGCTTCTAGAAGTTAGGCAGTCATGGCAGGCCAAATGGTAAAGAACCCGAGTGGGTTACTTTAAAAGAGCCTGAATCTCCATGTCCCTCCAAAGACTCCACTTGCAACCACCTGGAGAAGAGAAACTGAAAGCCCTGTGTGACTCTGCCAGACACATTGTTGGGAAGGGAAATCCGGTGCTAAATCTTGGTCATTTTTTCTTGAGACTATCTACCTATTTCTAAACAAGCAAAGGGTATCAAGCTTAAATGTGCAGATTCAAAAAACACTTGCCAGGAATAAAAATTTGATTTTGACCTTTTTTCTTTTTTAAGCAAACAAGTTCACTGAAGTTTTTTGTTGTTGTTAAAAAGCCTTTGTTATTCTGTGTCACTGGATTAGAAAGTAAGATCTTGTTCCATTTCTCCATTCCCTGACGTTTTCCTCTGTGGAAACTGAAGCTTAAAAAACCAGTCTGTATTCAAGAGACCAAAGTTGGATTCTTCGGTATATCTGGCTGGAAATTCACTAAGAAAAACACTGCCTTCTAACCTTCGTGAGATGTCTCCAGTGAGACAAGACTGAGGGACCCAACTGGAAGGGGCTTAAAACAGCTCCTGTTAAATTCCCTTTCATCATGTGAGGCCAAGATCCAAATTCAGCATCATCTGAAACAAGCTGCTCAGCTGACAGCATCTCGCTAGGGAGTTACTAGCTGAGAAATGACTGACAAGCTGTGATTGGAACAGGAGTAGCTTTATGCATCCTATAGGAAGGTGGCTGAGTGTTTGCCCCATGTAGTATCTCTGCCCGCTCTGGTATCTGCCTGTATCTGTAGTTGCTCAGACAGTTTCCTCAGCCTGGAAATCCATTATGCACTCCTCCTTCTAAGAGACTCTTATTTCATAGAAATATGAATATATCACCACTTACGCATCCTGCCCTGACTTCTCTAGGCAGAATAAATCACTTCTGCCACCTTGCTTTCTGTGTAGCACTTGTAGTGCTGTGCTGTTGAATCGATTAGGACTCATTGCGACCCTACACGGCAGAGTAGAACTGCCCCACAGGGATTCCTACGCTGTAATCTTTACAGAAGCAGATTGCCAGGTGTTTTCTCCCGCAGAGCTGCTGGTGGGTTCAAACCTGCAACCTTTTGGTTAGCGGCCAAGTGGTTGACCATTATCCGACCAGGGCTCCTGTATAGCACTTACCACTTTACGTTATAGTTACTAGGACCGTCAGAAACTTGTCTGCCCTGCAAGACTGTGGGCTCCTTGTAGTTAGAGGTTGTATCTTATTCATCTCTAACTCCTCACGACTTAGCACAGAACATGGCACACAGTAAACTCAGAGGATAACTACATTTTTTTTTTATAATAAGGGGCCTAAACCAGCCACTGCCATTAACTATCTTCTTACCTAAAGACCTAAAAGCAAAGGAAAAGCTGTACATGGTAAAAGGTAGAGTAAGTAGGGGGTTCTGCTTGCAATGTTTTCTGTATTCACCTACACAGCCTACCCTGTATTCTTTCACTCAAGTCTCAAGCACAAAGCAACACATGGAAATATACTAATAACTGCATGTGAGTACTAAATAATGCTTTGAAACCAGGGTAGAACCAGGTGCTATTTCCCACATCTATGACCCTGGGTAAGTCAATTCCTCTCTCTGATCCTTCATGTCCTCATATGAAAAGGCAACAACATACGCAAATATTACAAATAATAATCACTAAACTTGCAAATATACATAGAAAATACTACAATAATAAGTAAATTGGATTATAAAAGTGTTTATACATTTTGATTGAAACTATGTAAAAATGTATGTGTACCAGAACATTAACTGAAAAGTAATATGTAAATAAAAAATTGTATTACTGAATGAAACTATGGGGAGTTTCCTGAAACATTTCTTCATTATTATTATATTTTCAATTTAAAAAAAAAAAAAAACTTGGGTAGAGGATCTACAGGGTTGACATGGAGACTAAACATATGAAAGACCATTTAAACTCTAAGGAGGTTTATATGTAATTGTTAATATGTGGTTGCTATTATTGCTATCATTACCATGGTGAATGGATGCAAAATTCTTTCTAAAGATGGCATTAGAGGCGTTCACACCTTTCTAGACTATAGAGTCTGAGTCTTCAGATAAGGTGGACCTACGTTATATAAAGATTCAAAGTGTAACAGATATACACTTTAGAAATTTCCATACTTGACCAATACAGTTAACCTCTTGGAGGTACGATTCTCTCTTCTTCGAAGAAGCTTAAAGCAGTTTCCTCTCCCTGGTCTCCAGATGCAAACGTTAAGAAGAACCAGTGATCTCCACGGAAAACGACGCTCAGAAGAGAAGGTTTGAGTGTCCTGCTGGAGCTGATGGGGTCAGCACAGAGCTGGGGAAACCATGTCTCCGCTTTAGAGCCGAAAACATTGTTCAGTTATGCAGGAGACCATCAGCTCTTCCTCAATGCCTAAGGATGTTGCTTAGTTTTTGAAGTCCCATCAATACGGATATTGAAGGTAATTCTAAGAGTCTGGGGAAAACCATTAAATACAGATTCACACACTGTTCTGTTCTGTTCTTACCCCTTCTCCACACTGGCACGGACTGCTGCAACAACCCCTTCCAGGACTTGGAGTGGATCCTGTGGCCCACCAAGGTCAGCACTGCCTCCACTGTCAGGGGAAAGAGAAGAACTAATTCAGAAATAAGCTTGGCATTTACACTCTGATGAACCCAGCTGGATTTCGGCAGAGTATACTGCCAGCTCATAGCCATTTCCAGCATATGCATTCTACAAATGTGTCAAATCCTATAATATGAGCTAAGGGTATGGAAATGAAACATTTTCTGTCTTCAAGGAGCTCATAGTCTAATATATGCATGTTTTCTCATCAAGAGAATAATAAAATCTACTTGCATTCTGTCATTCAAAAAATATTCATTGCACATCGAATTTATGAGCTATATTAAGCATTAGATATAAACTCTCCAGTTGATCTTTTTTTTTTTTTTTTAAAGAAACTAATGTATATTTGGTATCTACTAGGTAATAGGTACTGCTAAGTCCTTTACATACATTCTGTCATGTAATAATGCCAACAGCCCTACAATCAGGGACTATTATTATGCCCATTTTACAGAAGTGTGTAAATCTGGAACTAGTAAATTCTGAAGATGTGGCAGAGGAAAACAAAGTTTTATATGAATTTTTAAAATAATTTAAGTTACATGATTTAAATCAACTGTTTGATTCAGTTACTTTCATGCTTTTGTCATTCTGTGCCTACTAACATTTTACTTGCTTTCTAAAAGGTAAATGTTACGGACACTGTAAAACAGCAACTTCTTTTCCTTTGAAAAACAGGTAGCTGAACCTCAAGTTCCCTCTCCTTCCACAACTGAATGATTTAATTCACATTTATTGATTGTCTTCTGCATGCCAAGCATAACATTTATTAGATCAGAACCAAATCTTAGTAATAGAACCATATACAGAGAAAGAGAAGGATAATTTATGTCAGAATTTTATAAGCTTAAGAATATCATATGCCATGTTTTATTTTAGTTAGTAAGGAAAATGTGCAATTTTTAGGAAATAAACCAAATTCATCAAAGCACTAACTTTTTTAAATGTTTATTTGTTGTGAGTCTCATCTAAAAGTTGATTAAAAAAACAACAAAACAGCAACTATGAAACAAAAGTATGAAATATGGCAAATAAAAATCTCATAATTTGAAAGAAGAGAGTCATTATTATAACCAACAACAATAAAATCATCATAAGCTAATAACAGAACTACACTTTATTAATCTGGCATTTGTTCTTTCTAAAATATTATATGATATTTTATGTCTCTCTCTATATATAAATTTACCAAATACCTCAGAGCATTAAGGTGAAAACTGTATCAGGCTAGGGTAATTAAACTGATAAAGGCTCATCTGATTTCAGTTCAGCTGCAGAAAACTGACATGCATTTAATCAAAAAAGTTCCTCAAGAGCCAATACAGAATTACAAAGAATGCTTAAAAGGAGAACAAATTAAACACAGCTAAATCTTTTAGCCTAATTGCATTATTCACAGTAAGTACTTGATGCTTCATTATTTTTTTTTAGCTTAACTTTTTTCTCCTTTCTAATCCTCTTGGATGCATTCCTACAAAGACACAAGCGTTATCGACACAAAAGGAGAATTGCTCAATTTCCGGTTTTATGCCATTGATTGCGGGTAAATAATGTTCTAAGACACTAACTGCTTCTCTGTATGATTAACTTTACCTTACTCACTTCAAAAGAACCTTCTGGGAACCATCTTCCCACTGCTACAAAGAAGGGGAATTAGAAAAAGGTCAGATCTGAAAAACCACACTTAAGTCACATGGCACTCTGACACCTTCTCATCATTTTGGCCTTCCCCTTATTTCAAGAGTAATTTCTTTTTTATGGAGGGTGAGGAGGGGAGGAGGGAGTTCCAACCAGAAGTTAGCTTGTTTCTTAACATGTTACACACAGTACCACTGATGAAACATTTTTCCTGGTTTTCCATTCTCAAGATATTTTCAAACATAAGACTTTGAGAACTCTAATAATAATCTCTGACTTTTGTGAAATACTCCAGAGTTTATAAAATGCTTCCATGCACATCATCTTATTTTATTTTCATAACAACCATGAGTGAGGCAGGCACAATTAGTGGCAATATATCACCTCAGGTTTTCCCTCAGTGACTATGCTATAGCTTACCTTAACGCGGAAATTATTTTCCTTATCGCAGTCTGTACTATATCCTTGGGTGAGATGCCAAGGGGGCCAACAGCCACCTCTAGCAGCTGCTGAATCATTCTTAGCGGCTGACCATCTAAACACATGGCCACAGCTTGATCATGAACTTTCACTTTTTCTGATCGGGACAGATCATACAGGTTACTGTATTTCTGCAGCATTTCCTGGAAAGACATGATATTCAACACCTAAATGTCAAATAGGAATTAAATGTGTAGATGGCTCAGGACCTGGCACTGTTTCATTCTGTTGTACACAGGGTCATTATGAGTCAGAACCGACTCGATGGCACCTAACAACAACAACATATGCACACAGTGGAACATATTTAGAAGATTCTCAAACCAAATACCTTATTACCACTAATGCACAGTCAAGAACATGTAGTGGTTAGTAAGAGCTTAGGCTCCACATTCACCCAGGCTTGAGCTCAAATCCTCACTTTACCATTTAGTATTTATTGGGCCTTTGTAATTTCAGTATTTGGAAAATGAGGATGAGGACCACAAGTTCTTGTGAAGGAATTAAATGAGATAAAATGTAAGTCGGCTTTTCGTACAATGTCAGGCACAAAGTAATACTCAATAAGTGCAACTTTCTCTATATTACTATTATTATTATTATTCACTAGGACCATGCAATAGCTGTAATCTATACAGCATCAATTACATGAACCCAGGTATCGTACATGTAAGAGACTGCACAAGTAGTTTTAATCAGCCTCATTTTTTTAAAAAGGAAACTTAAGATCAAAGATGTTAAATAGTGTGCCCAAAGTAACATGGCTACTAGCAATTAATGGAGCCAGGATTAGAATCAAAAAGTCTACTTCTTCCTCCTCCCCCATGCTACATTTTCTGCCTCTCTCTGAGAGTATCTGTAAAAACTAAATGTTACAGCAAATAATTCAAGAAATGGGCCATAATCATTGTTTTTCAGCATATCAAATATGGACACTTAATGATAATAATACTTTCCAGGCTCTTTACATTTTACCAAGTAATCCTGAATATACTGTTTTGTCTTTGAAAACAACCATGTAAAAATCTGAGCATTAACTGTGTATTTGATGATATTCAAGAATTACTATTATTTTTATTGTGCTAATGTTGTAAGGGTTGTATCTTAAAAAAACCTCATCTTTTAGAGATATATATGGAAGTATGTATCAATGAAATAAAAAGATGACTGAGGTTGCTTTACAGTAATCCACAGGAGTGGAGGGGAGATAGGTAAGGGTATGGATGAAATAAGATTGGTCTTGTTTCGATAACTGTTGAACCAGAGAGTTGGACACATGGGATTTCATTTTCATTTTACTATTCTCCCCATTTTGAAATTTTCTATTAAAAAAAAAAAAAATCCCTGTGAGTTAGGCAGGGCAGTTACTGATACCCTCATCTAACAGAGAGGGAACCAAGGCTCCATAAAAAGTCCCTTCACTATGACTGCACTAACCTTCAAGAGTATACAAGACTTTTTTTTTCTGGGTATATAATTAAAATAAGGATATTAAACTGAATGGGGACAAATGTATGGGGATGAAGATTATTTCCATCTTTTGCTACGGAAGACACCTTAATAAAATCAAATAAGATTTGAAATCAACTCAACGCCACTAACAACAACGTCTAATTAGGAACCAAGAGAGTCTTCTCTGACTGAATGCCATTCAAAAATAGTCATATGGTATCTTTAAGTCACAGCCTAACTGAAACAAACACGTTTTTGTTAATACCCTGCTTGACCCCATGTATACTATTCTAGTCATTGAAAGACAATACTCATTACAAGGAGAGCAATGTCAACTCTCTGGATTTGAATATAGTATAGCATTTGATTAAAAAATGAGAGAAGTAGTTAGAATTTTTCGTACTTGAAAATTAAAATTTTACCCTAATTCTTGCAATTATGGATTGTAGCATTTTAAATATCATCAGGATAAATCAAGATTGTAAAAGCAAATTTGTTCCCTAAAAAGGCATCTCTGTTGCTCAGACCATTATTTAATGGTATTTATTAGACAGGCTAACAGGCACTGAAAAATACAAAATGAAATAAAACTGCTATTAAACTTTTGAATTCTTCTCATTATGCTTTCAGTGATGGGTTTGCATTTTTCCCCTCATCTACTTCTCTTACTCCATCAACCCTCTCATCCCCAGTATCAAAAATTGTGTTAAGTGGCTTAAAATCCTTTTATAAAGAAGTAAAAATTGAACTGACAATCAAACGATATTGAAGAGGTTAAAGACAAACGTTTGAGGACCTTCTTCAAGGATCTCTGCAAGACTGAAAACCATATCAAAACTATTGGACTGTACTTTTAAAGAGTAAATGACAGCATATACTATCTGATACTGAGTGAGTGAGCAGATACAAGTTTTCATTTCATTACCTGCTCACTATTCTTCAGAGAAACAATGAAGCTATGGCTGAGAGTTTCTAGGTGGGCAAGTGATTTCTCCAGATGATTCAAAGCATCTGCATAGGTAACTTTAGAATAACTAATTTCTTGAATGTCTTCTTCTGAACTTCTTTTCCTTGGCTTCTCAATAAAATGTTTGACTGTCTTAATAGCTTTTCTAGTCATCTCTTTACGCGCTTCCACAGACAGCTTAAAAAAAGGGAAAAAAAAGTATTAACAGCAAGACAAACCAGCCTTACATTATTATACATGTATAGTTAATAAGTGAAAATTTAATATACATAACTTTAATCTATGAATAAGACGTTTGTTAAACTAGCTTTACTTCTGTGAAGAAAACAAACAACAGTGAGCTACCATTTTCACCATTATATTTTTGCAAACAACCGTTCCTTTTACATTTGTTTGCCAACTGCGCTCTCCCCTGCGAGCTATTTTTGTAAGTGCACTAGGTTCATTTTTTTTTTTTTTTTAACAGAAACATGTAAAACAAAATTGGAACAGTGGCAATTACAAAAATACCTCATGGGGGGAGGGCCAGTTGGCAAACAAATGTAGAAGGTATGCGTTACTTGCATACAACACAGTATATTAGTAAAAATGGATTTTAAATTCATGTTGTGATGAAATTAGTAGTCACGTAGATTGTTACAGAGAAAAAGTGAGAAGTCATTTCTACAATCACAATTCACAATTCTGATCATTTATTATAAGGAAAGAATTCAAAAGAAGAAACGAATTACAGACATGAAGATTTTTAACTGGGATACAGCTATAAGGGTAAAACTTCAAGAGCAAGTAATTATCTGATAATAAGAGAAATGTTAACTAGCTTATAGTAAATTATGGATAAAATATTACGTGGCCACTAAAATTAGAGTTATAAAAACAGTATAGCAATGTGGAAAATGTTTATTATATAAAACTATCTACAGCATGCTTACATTAAAATTTAAACTATACATGTGCTTATAGAATAAAGAATATAGAATGAAGAATAAAAAGAAAATACACACACACAAAAAAATTAGGGTTGGGATTATGAACAATTTTTTATTTTCTACTTTCCAAAGTTTTCATGACAATGTTGTATTCATTTATTCAACTACAGAATTCTGATTGTGAAAGGTACTGTGTTAGGTATGCAGAGATTCTATTTTTCTAATAATGTTAAAAATATCAAGCTCACCTTCAAGAATACAAAATAAAGTCTACAGTTTACCCATTTTGATGGAGACATCACATACCTCTAAGCAATTCTGGATGCTTTCTCCACCCTACTTATTTGTGCTGCTTTTGATTCTAGGTTTTAGTCTCCTGTCAACTATTCAAGTACATGCCCATTTGTGTTGATTTTTTTAAATTTAAATAAAAACAAATAAAGATTCCTAGGATGAAATCTTAGTTTTTCCTATTATTTCTTGAAATTGGTCACTGTATGTCTCTGGCTATTCTAAAAATTAGGAATAGTGACCACACTAGGAAGTAAACATCTACCAACCCTCCATTTTCTATTTGTCTCCTCTAAGTCACTCTACATACAATTAATATGTTTAATATAGATAGCCGACATTTTCTTAATTCTGTATACATATTGATAAAAAGGTATCTTTAGTAAAGAACTATTTTCTTTGAATTGCAGCTAAGTGACTACTTTGTAAATACAGCTTTAAAACAAGTTTTCTAGCCCCAACTTCTAAATAGATTGCTGCCTCTAAATATCTATGGTATATTAAAAAACAAAAACAAAAACAAAAGCCACTACTGACTAATAATGTTATTGTCTCTTTCTCCCAAATAAACTGAAATTTAAAAATACAAGATTCTAGAACTGTGTTCCCCACCCATCTGTCAATCTGTGGTACTGTGGAGGCTTGCATGTTGCTAACATGCTGGAAGCTTTAACACTAGTTTTTCAAATACCACTCATGAAGGACCGGTTTCAGTGGAGCATCCAGATTAAGACAAACTAGGAAGAAAGGTTTGGCAATCTACTTCCAAAAATCTGCCAATGAAAACCATATGCATCACAACAGAACATTGTCAGATATAGTCCTGGAAGACAAGCCCCTCATGTTGGAAGGAATTCAAAATACAACTGGGGTAAAAGCTGCCTCCTCAAGGTAGAGTCGAATACGATGAAATGAATGGAGTAAAGCTTTCGGGACCTTCATTTGGTGATGTGGCACAACTTAAAATGAGAAATAACAGCTGCAAACACCCATTAGTAATCCGAATGTGGAATGTACGAAGTATGGATCATGGAAAACTGGAAGTTGTCAAAAATGAAACAGAACACTTGAAGATATCCTCGGGATTAGTGAGCTGAAATGGATTGGTCTAGGCCATTTTGAATCTGACAATCATATGGTCTACTATGCCGGGCATGATGAATTGAAGAGGAACGGTGTTACATTATTGTCAAAGAGAACACTTCAACATCTATCCTGAAGTAGAATGTTGTCAGTGATAGGTTAATATCCATATGCTTACAAGGAAGACCAATTAATACAACTATTATTTAAATTTATGGCATCAATGGCAAAGATGAAGAAATTGAAGATGTTTACCAACTTCTGCAGCCTGAAACTGATCAAACACGCAGTCAAGATGCACTGATAATTACTGGTAACTGGAATGCAAAATTTGGAAATAAAGAAGGAATAGTAGCTAGAAAATACAACTGTGGTGATACAAATGATGCCAGAGATAACAAGGTAGAATTCTGTAAGATCAAAGACTTATTCATCAGAAATACATTTTTTAACAACACTATCAGTGACTGTACAGGTGGACCTTACCAGACAGATTACACAGGAATCAAATTGACTACATCTGTGGAAAGAGACAACAGAGAAGCTCAATATCATCAGTCAAGCCAAAGCTAGGGGCTGGTTGTGGAATGGACCATTAACTGCTCATGTGCTAGTTCAAGTTAAAGCTGAAGAAAATCAAAGCAAGTCCACAAGAGCCAACATATGACTTTAAATGTATCCCGCCTGAATTTAGGAACCATTTCAAGAATAGATTTGAGGCACTGAACACTAATGACTGAAGACCAGAACAGTTGTAGGAAGACATCAAGGACATCACACATGAAGAAAAGGTTATTAAAAAGACAGGAAAGATGGAAACAACCAAAATGGATGTCAGAAGAGATTCTGAAACTTGCTCTTAAGTGCAAAGCAGCTAAAACATATAGAAGAAATGATAAAGTAAAAGAGCTGAACAGAAGATTTCAAAAGGCGGCTCGTGAAAATGAAGAAAAGTATTATGATGAAATACATAAAGACCTGGAGGTAGAAATCCAAACAAAAGAACATGATTGGCATTTCTCAAGCTGAAAGAACTAAAGAGAAAATTCAGGCCTCAAGTTGCATTACTGAAAGATTCTATGGGCAAAAAAAATTGATGGCACAGGGAGCATGAAAAGAAGATAGAAGAAAACATCCAGTCACTGTATCAAAAAGGGAGTCTTGGTAATATAGTGGTTAAGCATTCGGCTGCTAATCAAAAGGTCAGCAGTTGAAATCTACCAGCCACTCCTTGGAAACCCTATGAGGCAGTTCTGTTCTGTCTTAAACGGTCACTGTGAGTTGGAATTGACTCAACGGCCATCGGTTTGGTTTTTCAGTCTGGTATCAAAAGGAAAAAGTCGATATTCAACCATTTCAGGAGGTAGCAGATGATCAGGAACTCTTAGCACTAAAGGAAGAAGTTCAAGCCACACTGAGGGCATTGATGAAAAACAAGGCTCCAGGAACTGATGAAATACTGAGATGCTTCAACAAATGGATGCAATGCTAGAAGTGCTTATATGTCTATGTCAAGAAATTTGTAAGGTAGCTACCTGGCCAGCTGACTGGAAGAGATTCATATTTGTGCCCATTCCAAAGAAAGGCAATCAAATGGAATGCATAATTTATCGAACAATATCATTAATATCACATGCTAGCAAAATTCTACTGAAGATAATTCAAAATGGCTGCAGCCATAGATTGACAAGAAACTGTCAAAAGTTCAAGTCGGACCCAGAAGAGGACGTGGAACAAGGGATATCTTTGCTAATGTCGGATGGATCTTGGCCCAAAGTAGAGAATACCAGAAAGATGTCTACCTGTGTTTTATCAGCTACATGAAGACATTTGACTGTGTGAATCATAACAAATTATGGATAACATTATGAAGACTGAGAATTACAGAACACTTCACTGTGCTCATGTTGAACCTGTACGTGGATAAAGAAGTAGTTGTTTGAAGAGTACCTGGGGATACCGCGTGGTTTAAAACTGAAAAAGGTGTGTGGCAAGGTGGTATCTTTCCACTTTACTTATTCAGTGTGAACGCTTAATAAATAATCTGAGAAGCCAGACTATATAAAGAAGAATATGGGAGGCAGGGCCAAGATGGCAGAGTAGTCACACGCTTCTGGTGGACCCTCTTACAACAAAGACCCGAAAAACAAGTGAATCAATTATATATGGCAATCTGGGAGCCCTGAACATCTAAGGCAGAGTTGAAGAATCAGACTGAGTGGCAGGGGGAGGGAGAGATAGTTAGGAAGCACTGGAGGAGTTGCCAGACCTGATCCGGCAAGAGCCTGAGCCCTTCAGGCCCAATCAGCTCGGGGGTGAGAAGTGAGGCAGGCAAGCAGCTGTGTTCGGGAGGCGCGTTTTCCGCACCAGGAGAGCCCCAGCACCAGAAAGTATACTTGGCCACCCAGAACCAGTGAGAAGGAGCACTCATGGGCAAAAGATAAGTATTTGCATACGGCCTACCGCGCGGATCAAAAACACCCGCCTATAGGGAAAAACCTCTCTCCCATTTACCTCCCCACTCCCTGCTCTACACTGGGTCCCAGACTGGCTTCAGCAATTGCCGAGTCCCCTGGGCTGGAAGTAGGATCCGTCACACACCCTGAGCCATTCTGCCAGCCTTGGAGAGTGAACAAATTAACAAATGGGAAAAAATAAACTGCCAGCTCCCCTAAGCCAGGAACCCAGGGTAGGCACAGCTCCTTTGCCTAGGCACAGCCATAAGGGATCCATGGACTCTGAGTGCTTTTCCCCCTGCAGAGACTGGTATGGGCCCATTTCGACTGTGTAGGCCCTCATTACCACAGTACAACAAGGTATATACCTGAAGTCTAACTTGAACTGTTTCAGTCATGAAGTGGCAGGTTCTTGACATTTGACACAGCTCTGTCCATTAAGCAGGGTCTTCACCTACCCATATCAGGGGCCTGAGGACTGGTGGCTCCACCCATGCCACCTAGCCACCTGTGATAGGGGCCCAAGAATAAGAGGTGCCCCCTTTGTCCTTACAGCCAACAGCACTGGGTGCACACAGTCCAGCTGCAAAACCCACCCTAAACACTCTAGGGAATAGGGACACGCCTTCCTCCTGGACACTCAGGGGTGGCCGTCATCCCCCTGCCTTGGTCAGAGTGTGTCCCTCTGCTGCAACCAGATGCCTGTGCCTACACCAATCATCCATGCCTGTCTAGGACTGTATGTGAGAGCCTACACTACACACTTGGTACTTCTCTACCTGGGCACTTGAGCGGAATCCAGACAGGAGAAGAGGGCGGACTCCTGAGCTCACATACCTAGTAACAGATCTAAGCCCCTGGTGACAGGACATTAGAGCTTCAAAGTTGCCAATAATCAAACTAGCTCATACAAGCAGCCTATTTGGGCATATCAAAACTAAACAAGAAGCTCGGACTCAGTAAACAAACATAAAATAAGTAAATATAATAACTTATTGATGGATTGGAGACAACACTCAATATCAAATCGCAGAAAGAGGCAATCCATGACGGCTTCAGCAAGCTCCCAAAATAAAGAATCTAGAAATTTTCCAGAGGAGGAAAATTTCTTGGAATTACTGGAGGCAGAATATAAAAGATTAATATACAGAACTCTTCAAGAAATTAGAAAGCAAAATAAGCAAAACGCAGAACATGCAACAGAGGAAAATAAACAGATTAGAGAAGAGCATAATGACGAATTTAACAGGCTGCAAGAATCCACAGAGAGACAACAATCAGAAATCCAGAAGACTAACAATAAAATTTCAGAATTAGACAGCTCAATAGAAATTCATAGGGCAGAAATGAGGCAATGGAAGTCAGAATTAGTGAGACTGATGATAAAGCACTTGACAGCAACTTATCTGAGGAAAAATCAGATGAAAGGATTAAAAAAATGAATAAACCCTAAGAATTACGTGGGAATCTATTAACAGGAATAAACGAGTGACTGGAGAACCAGAATGGGGGAGAAATAGAAAACACAGAATCATTGAAGACTTGTTGGCAGAAAATTTCCCTGATACCGTGAAAGATGACAAGATATCTACCCAAGATGCTCATTGAACCCCAGAAGGTAGATCCCAAAAGAAAGTCACCAAGACATATTATAACCAAACTTGCCAAAATCAAAGATAAAGAGAGAATTTTAGGAGAAGCTAGGGATAAACAAAAACTCACCTACAAAGGAGAGTCAATAAGAATAAGCTCGCACTACTCAGCAGAAACCAAGCAGACAAGAAGGCAATGCAATGACATATATAAAGCCTTGAAGGAAAAAAAACTGCCAGCCAAGAATTATATATCCAGCAAAACTGTCTCTCAAATATGACGGTGAAATTACGGCATTTCCAGATAAACAGAAGTTTAGGGAATTTGCAAAAACCAAACCAAAATGACAAGAAATACTAAAGGGAGTCTTCAGGTTAGAAAATTAGTAACATCAGATAACAATCCAAGTCTAGAACACAGGACAGAGCAAGCAGATATCAACCCAGATAGGGAAGTCACAAAAGATAAATCAAAGCTAAAACACTGAAAATAGGGAAACAGATGTTAATATGTAAAAGATGACAACATTAAAACAAAAAAGAGTGACTTAAAAAATGCAGACATAGACTTTGCATATGGATAAGAAGTCAAGGTGATATAAAGAAATAAAAGACTGGTATAAACTTAGAAAAATAGGGTATTAAGGTAACCATAAAGAAAAGTAACAATCCTACAAGACAAAATAAAAAACCAGAAAAAGGTAAAGACTCAGAAAACACACAATCAACAACAAGAAAAATGATAAAAAGAAAATACATACAGAAAAACAACACAGCACAGAAAATGAAGTGGAACAAAGAAACTGTGAACAACACACAAAAAAAGACATAAAAACGACAGCATTAAACTCATATCTATCAATAATTACACTGAATGCAAATGGACTAAATGCACCAATAAAAAGACAGAGAGCGGCACATTGGATAAAAAAACACGATCTGTCTATATGCTGCCTACAAGAGACGCACCTTAGACTTACAGACACAAACAAACTAAAACTCAAAGAATGGAAAAAATATATCAAGCAAACAACACTCAAAAAAAGAGCAGGAGTGGCAATATTAATCTCTGACAAAATAGACTTTAAAGTAAAATCCATCACAAAGGATAAGGAAGGGCACTACATAATGATTAAAGGGTCAATACACCAGGAGGACATAACTATAATAAATACGCACGCACCCAACAACAGGGCTCCAAAATACATGAAACAAACTCTAACAGCACTGAAAAGAGAGACAGACAGCTCCACAATAGTAGTAGGAGACTTCAACACACCACTTGCGGTGAAGGGCAGAACATCCAGAAAGAAGCTCAACAAAGACACGGAAGAGCTAAATGCTACAATCAACCAACTTGATCTCCTAGACATATACTGAACACTCCATCCAACAGCAGCCAAGTATACTGCCTTTTCTAATGTGCATGGAACATTCTCCAGAATAGACCACATATTAGGCCATAAATTAAGCTTTAACAAAATCCAAAGCATCGAAATATTACAAAGCATCTTTTCTGACCATAAAGCCATAAAAGCAGAAATCAACAACAGAAAAAGCAAGGAAAAAAAAATCAAACACATGGAAACTGAACAACACCTTGCACAAAAACTACTGGGGTATAGAAGAAATTAAGGATGGAATAAAGAAATTCATAGAATCAAAC
>NW_004443959.1:2595076-2621188 GCF_000243295.1 Trichechus manatus latirostris | reverse complement strand
TTCACTGGAGAATTCTACCAAACTTTCAGAGAAGAGTTAACACCACTACTCGCCACTACTACTAAAGGTAGTTCAGAGCATAGAAAAGGATGGAATACCCCCAAACTCATTCTATGAAGCCAGCATAACCCTGATACCAAAACCAGGAAAAGACACCACAAAAAAAGAAAATCACAGATCAATATCCCTCATGAACATTGATGTAAAAATCCTCAACAAAATTCTAGCCAATAGAATTCAGCAACATATCAAAAAAATATTTCACCATGATCAAGTGGGATTTATACTAGGTATGCAGGGATGGTTCAACATTAGAAAAACAATCAATATAATCCATCACATAAATAAAACAAAAGACAAGAACCACATGATCTTATCAACCAATGCAGAAAAGGCATTTGAAAAGTCCAAAACCCATTCATGATAAAAACCCTCAACAAAATAGGAATAAAATAGGAATAAAAGGTAAGTTCCTCAGTATAATTAAGGGCGTTTATATAAAGCCAACAGCCAACATCATCCTAAATGGAGAGACTTTGAAAGCATTCCCCTTGAGAACGGGAACCAGACAAGGATGCCCTCTATCACCACTCTTATTCAACATTGTGCTGGAGGTCCTAGCCAGAGCAATTAGGCTAGAAAAAGTAATAAGGGGCATCCAAATTGGTAGGGAAGAAGTCAAAGTATCTCTATTTGCAGATGATATGGTCTTATACACAGAAAACCCCAAAGAAGCCACAAGGAAACCACTGGAACTAATAGAAGATTTTAGCAAAATCTCAGGATTCAAGATAAACACACAAAAATCAGTTGGATTCCTCTACACCAACAAAAAGAAACTGGAAGATAAAATCACCAAATCAATACCATTTACAATAGCCTCCAAGAAGATAAAATACTTAGGAGTAAATCTAACCAGAGACGTAAAAGACCTATACAACGAAAACTACAAGACACAACTGTAAGAAACCAAAAGGGACCTGCATAAGTGGAAAAATAGACCTTGTTCATGGATAGGTAGACTCAACATTGAGAAAATGTCAATTCTACCCAAAGCAATCTACAGATACAGTGCAATCCCAATCCAAATTCCAACGACATTTTTTAATGAGATGGAGAAACAAATCACCAATTTCATATGCAAAGGGAAGAGGCCCTGAATAAGGAAAGCATTACTCAAGAAGAACAAAGTGGGAGGCCTCACACTACCTAATTTTAGAAGCTATTATACCACCACAGTAGTCAAAACAGCCTGGTACTAGTACAACAACAACAACAGATACATAAACCAGTGGAACAGAATTGAGAATCCAGACATAAATTCATCCACCTATGAGCAGCTGATATTTGACAAAGGCCCAAAGTCCATTAATAGGGGAAAAGACAGTCTCTTTAACAAATGGTGCTGGCATAACTGGATATCCATCTGCAAAAAACTGAAACAAGACCCATACCTCACACCATGCACTAAATTTAACTCAAAATGGATCAAAGACTTAAATATAAAATCGAAAACGATAAAGATCATGGAAGAAAAAATAGGAACAATGCTAGGAGCCCTAATACATGGCATAAACACAATACGAACCATAAGTAACAATGCATAAGCACCAGATGAGAGACTAGACAACTGGGAGCTCCTAAAAAGCAAACAATTATGCTCATCAAAAGACTTCACCAAAGGAGTAAAAGACAACCTACAGACTGGGAAAAATTTTTGGCTATTACAAATCCAATCAGCGTCTAATCTCTAAAATCTACAAGATACTGCAAGACCTCAACAACAAAAAGACAAATAACCCAGTTAAAAAATGGGCAAAGGATATGAACAAGCACTTTGCCAAAGAAGATATTCAGGCAGCTAACAGACACATGAAGAAATGCTCACTATCATTAGCCATAAGAGAAATGCAGATCAAAACTACAATGAGGTATCTCACCCCAACAAGGCTAGCATTAATCCAAAAAACACAAAATAATAAATGCTGGAGAGGTTGTGGAGAGACTGGAACACTTATACACTGTTGGTGGGAATGTAAAACGGTACAACCACTTTGAAAATCAATTTGGCGATTCCTTAAAAAGCTAGAAATAGAACTGTCATACGATCCAGGTATCCCGCTCCTTGGAATATATCCTAGAGAAATAAGAGCCATCACACGAGTAGATATATGCACACCCATGTTCATTGCAGCACTGTTCACAATAGCAAACAAATGGGAACAACCTGCGTGTCCATCAATGGATGAATGGATAAACAAATTATGGTATAGCCACACAATGGAATACTACGCAATGATAAAGAACAACAATGAATCCATGAAACATCTTATAACATGGAGGAATCTGGAGGGCATTATGCTAGGTGAATTTAGTCAGTCACACAAGGACAAATACTGTATAAGACCACTATTATAAGAACTCAAGAAAAGGTTTAAACACAGAAGAAAACATTCTTTTATGGTTACGAGGGTGGGGAGGGAGGGTCAGGCTTATTTACTAACTAGATAGTAAATAAGTACTATCTTAGGTGAAGGGAAGGACAGCACACACTACACAGAAAGCACCACTGGACTAAACCAAAGCTAAGATGTTTTCTGAATACAAGCAAACACTTTGAGGGACAGAGTAGCAGGGGTAGGGATCTGGGGACCATGCTTTCAGGGGACATCTAAGTCAACTGGCATAACAAAGCTTATTAAGAAAATGTTCTGCATCCTACTTTGGTGAGTGGCATCTGGGGTCTTAAAAGCTTGCAAGTAGCCATGTAAGATGCATCAATTGCTCCCAACCACCTGGAGTAAAGGAGAATGAAGAACACTAAAGACACAAGGAAAATATCAGCCCAAGAGACAGAAAGGGCCACATAAACCAGAGACTTCATCAGCCTGAGACCAGAAGAACTAGATGGTGCCCCGCTACCACCAACGACCCTCCTGACGGGGAACATAATAGAGAGTCCTTGATGGAGCAGGAGAAAGGTGAGGTGCAGAACTCAAATTCTAGTAAGAAGACCAGACTTAATGGTCTGACTGAGACTGGAGGGACCCCAGAAAGTACAGCCCCCGGATTCTCTATCAGGCCAGAACTAAAACAATTTCCGAGGCCAACTCCTCAGACAGGGATTGGACTGGACAGTGGGACATAAAGTGATACTCGTGAGGAATGTGCCCCTTAGCTCAAGTAGATAGAAGAGACCAAATGGGAAGCTTCTGCCTGGAGGTGAGATGGGAAGGCAAAGAGGGTTAGGAGCTGGTTGAAAGGACACGGGGTATCAGGGGTAGAAAGGAGGAGTGTGCTGTCACAGTAAGGGGAGAGCAATTAAGGTCACAGAGCAATGTATGTATAAATTTTTGTATGGGAACTTGAAATGTAAACTTCATTTCAACTACAACAATTAAAAAAAAAAAGAATATGGCATCAGGATTAATGGAAGACTCATTAACAACCTGTGATATGCAGATAACACAACTATTCTTTAACAAAACAAAGATGACTTGAAGCACTTACTGATGATGGTCAAAGAGTAGAGTCTACAGAATGAGTTAAACCTGAATGTGAAGAAAACAAAATTCTCACAACTTGACCTATAAATAACATCATGATAAATGGAGATAAAATCAAAATTGTCAATGATTTCATTTTACTTGTCTCAATGAAATGCTCTTGTCCCTCTTCTTCGCAAGGCAAATTCCTAGTCATGTTTCAGTACCTAGCCTAAATAGAAGCATAATTCACCTTCTTGCAATTTGCAACTTCTCTGTCTCCTTAGCACTAATATACATTAGACCCAAAATGGAACTCGATGCTTTAATAAAATCTACTGTTGGTCATGAGAGGTGAGTGAAGTTTTTCGCAGTTTAACTTGTTTGATCTCATCACCTCAGTGCTATGATTTTTTTTTTTCTCTTTTAAATTATCTTTGGCCCATATTTAAAAATAACTAAATATAACCTGACGCTTATTAAGAATATAGGGCATAAACAAATGCAACCTAAGTTAATTTTCCTGAGACAGCAGGGGCCTCTAAGCAGCAGAATATCATGATGAAAGATGTAAGGGCTTGTATGTGGCTGGGCATTGTATTTAATTCAAGCTTTTCACCACCTGACTTTGTAAAAGTGTGTGATAAAGAAATATAATTTTGGGGTTGGCAACCAAGATCACAAAATAATATGTATATTTAATGAGAAACCAATTTGCTCTGTAAGCCTTCACCTAAAGCACAATACAAAAATTAATTTAAAAAAAAAGAAATATAATTTTAACACTGAATTTACATCTAGTAGATTTGTGGGTTTTTTTTTTTTTTTTTTGGCTATTCTATGATGGAAGGAACAGAAGTAAAAGGAAAAAAAAAAGATTAAAGAAACGTACCAGAAGAAAAAACAACTGCAATTTCTTTACCATCCCAAGTAGCCAAACTGTACCTTTATTCTTAACATTCTTTACTGAAGCCTACAGCATTAACATGTCATTCACACACTTCATTACTATAATAACCAATCAAGATTATTTTGTAAAATATTCCCTGACAACAACTAGTAATTGCTTCTAGAAATAATGTGGATTTTGTAAAAGAAAAAGAAAGCAGCTAAATTGTTCCATCATTCAATAAATATGTATTAAGCATCTATTCTGTTCTGGGCACTACTGGAAAATGAGATAAAAACATGAACCAGATTCACAAAGAAATCACATCTAGTATGGGAGCTAAGATGGTGGGAAGGGGAAAAAATTAGGAATCATCCATGACTCCTTTACACCCAATCTGTCAGCAAATCCTACTGGACTTAACTTCAATATAGATCCAGATTCTAACCACTTCCCACCACCTTTACTGCCACCACCCTATTCCAAACCACGACCACCTCTCACAATGAGTACTGCAATGATGTAAGTGGCCTCTTTATGGGACAGATACAGAGGTGCTCACCAAACACAAACATTGCATCTATTCCACCACAGTTGGCAACCCCCTTGTAGTTAGGATGAGGCATGCGCCAGGTAATGAAATCTGAGCAAATGTCAGGTAAAATCTTTTGAAGATTAAACTGCCTCATGGGAAGACCAAGGATATGATACTCAAAAAATTCTCTCAATTGGACAAAATGCCTCAAGGCAGAGATCCAATTAATACATGGTCTTCCACTAGAAGGTTGCCAGCTTTAAGGTAGCCCCTATAAATTGAGAGAGAGGTATGGGGATGATACAGCAAAGATATACAGCACATCTGAGAACAGTGTCTCAAAAAAAAAAAAAAAAAAAACACTCAACTAAACCTGTAGGTGTGGCTAGGGGCATGTGTTGCAGAGAGAAATCAAATAAATAAGAACCCTAATAGGTTTCTAAGATAGCGGTGCTGCCAAAGAAACCATAAGCCTGGACTGAAAATGACTGAGACTTCTCCAAACTTAATACTCGGGCCGCCTACCCTCCCTAGGCAGGCTGAGAAAGCTGTGCAGCCTTCAAAAAGGGCACAGGCCTCCAAAACCCACTCTACTTGTGGCCAAAGAAGAAAGTAGAAAAGACTCTCCTACAGTGTAGAACCCGGGGCCACGGACAACAAAGGACAACAGGGCTTCTGGAGAAAGCAGAATCAAGACCTAATTAAGGCTCTTAACCCAGCTCAAGGGTAGGGAAGCCCTCAAAGTCTGCAAAGCAGGATTTCAAAATTGCCTTAAACAGTATCTCCTATTTCTTCCCTTTCCACTGTGAGCATTGTTTACTGCACTTACCTTGTCCCTGTTAACTATCTTAAATTGTGTGTAGGGGTAGGTGTGGCAGAAGAGAAGCAGAGGATTTGTCTTTTTAGTCCAGTCTTTGGATCATAGCTGGACCTAACATACAGACTACTGTGTATTATCCAGACTCTGAGCTCCATGGTGTGACTGGGCGAGATCCTGGATTATCTCCCTTAAATGGAGGTGAAGTGTGTTCTATGGTGGAAAAAATGTTTGGTGAGCAAAAGGGTGAGCTTTGGAAGACACTACGCTCTCCAAACATACCATCTGCTCCCCTGTATTTCTCAATCCCCTTGTAGTTAGATGGAGTTATGTGACTAGTTTGGCCCATGAAATACAAGAGGGAGTGTCATGTATCAATTCTGGCTAAGGTATTTATGCCAAATTTTCCAATCCGCCTTCTTCTTCTGAGACCACAAGGCCCATGGGGTAGAGCTACAAGATAGTAAAATTTCCATCTTCCTAGATTCCTGAGTGACTGTAAGGAATAGAACCCCTTGCCTACCCAGGTTGGGTATGTATACTGAGGGGGACTTAAACTTTTGTTTTAAGTCACTGTGACTTGGGATTAATTTGTTACATGAATCTGATCACATCACTCCTCTGCTCAAATCTGTTTAATGGCCTCCCCAAAGTCTTCAATGCCCTATTAGGCATCATCTGATTTGCTTTTCACCTCACCCTAGCCCTCTAATCCCATCTCCTACTTTACTCTCACTCCACTGTAAACATACTGGTCTTGCAGTTCGTCAGAGCCTTTAAACCTGCTGGTATCTCTGCTTGAAATGTTCTGCTCCCACATACCCTCATAGCTTGTTCTCATGCTTCTTGTAGGCCTTCCCTGACTACTCTACAACAAATAGCATTCCGTCTAGCTTTAGTCTTTCTCCTTACCCTGTTTTATTTTTTCTTCATTACTGACATACAGTGCTTCTATCTGCTCATTGCCTCTGTTCACTGCTACATTTCCAGAGTCCAGAATGGTGGCTCATATGTACCAAAAATCCAACTTGTCAAATGAATAAATGAATAGATGAAAAACAAAATTTCAAGAAGACAGAATAGCAAAGGCAAGGCTGCATAAGTAGGGAAGCTTAGGATATATGTATAACAACCAGTAAGCACATTAATTTAGATACAATATGGTATAAAGGATCAGACAATAAATGTTTTAGGCTTTGAAGGACATATAGGGTCTCTGTCACACATTCTTTTGTTTCTTTGTGTTTTATAACCTTTTAAAAAATGTAAAAAACATTCTTAGCTCAGGGCTATACAAAAACTGGCAGTGGACTGAATTTAGCCTGCAGGCCATAATTTGCCAACCCCTGAATTATAGTACTAAAAAGAGATATTGGAAAGATGGACCAAAAATAAATTGTTAAGTGGCCTTGAATGCCAGTCAAGCTAAGAAATCTGAAATACAGGGATTCAGAAGCCACTGAAGGCAACATGTATACTGAAGACAATCACATGTGATTGCACTATTAGGTTCCCATTTAAAAACCACTGTAAGAGAAGCATTTAAAAGAAAAATATCAAATTATAGTTATCTTAGTGTATAGAACATGTTGTCCTTTCTCAAGCCTCTTTGAATGTCCTTCTAGAATCAGTTCAGTTCACTCTTCTGGAAAGCCTTCCCTGACATCGTTTTCTTCCGAGGTTACTATCCACTCCTATGTGTTCCTAAAATACTCTGTGATTATCTGTATCTAAGAATGTGTCACAGTGCATAAAACTTGTTGCTTATACATCTCCCTAACTACACAATGAGATTCACTAGGGCATAAATGCCTTGTTTTAATCTCTGTATTTCTAGCATCTAATATAATGTCTAGCACATTATGGATCACCATATAGAATTAAAAAAGAACTTTTAAAAGTACAATAAAATTACACATTTTCAACATGCCCCTAGATACTCATAGTCAAGAATACTCCAACAGGCTCCAAATCACCCAGTGACTCTGTAGTATCCTGTTCCTAAAAAAGTCACTCCCAGACATATATATACCCCTACTACTGTAAACCAAGAAAAATTGGTCACTACCCACTGGCAAATTAAGCCAAGGATCCACATTATAATTAAGCTTATTGACCCCTCATGACTTTTGTTAAGTGGCCTTGAATGCCAGTCTAACTAAGGAATGTGAAATATAAGGATTCAGTTGTGGCTCACACTGTACCAGGGCCCCAGAAAAGACTAAAATTGCAAAAGGACAACTTAAAAGACTTGAAACAAACAAAAACTGGGACCAAATACATGCCAACAGGACAATGCCAGTCCATGGAGACTGGAAATCATGCAGGAAAAGGCAAAATAACATTAAATTACTGGTGACTCTGAGTTTATTCATTCATTCAATATACACTCACTGAGGACACAATGTACACTTCGTTTTGGGCTGGGTGTTGGCAACACAGAAAAAATTAAATCATGTCCTGGTCCCTGGGTATGTCAAAATCTAGTTAAAAACACAGAGAAGTAAAAGGAATTGCAAAGAAGCATGATAATTATAAAGCTAGGATAAGGTATATACAAGATGCTACAGAAGCCTTTAGAAGCCCAGGGAAGGTCAAGAAAGGTTTGCTGAAGGAGGATATCTCCAAGGAGAGTGAGTGGGAATAAAGAATGGGAATAAAGATGGGAAAAGAAGAATTGGAAGGGGTGATCATTCCAAAAGAGCAAACCAGGAGCCTGGAAGTAAATCAGCTTAGCTAAAATGCAGAGTACGAGTAAAGGCCTTTCAAAGAATGAGAAAGAATTATTCAGTGGCTACATCATGAAGGGCTTTGCACGCCAGGCTGATGAGGCTGTTCTTCATCACTTTATCCTGCAGGCTCTGGGAAGGCATGAAAAGGTTTTAGGTAGAAAAGTGACACAATCAGTACTACAATTTTCAGGTAATGGCTTCAGTCAAAAATCACTAAGACAACTTTCATCATCTACAGTTACTTGAAGACTGATAAATCTTGCTAAGCACTTTTTTTTTCTTTTAAAAATGAGCTTACCATAACTTTAAAGATAAAGCTGATATTTAGAAAATGGCAGGTGACTTTAGAAAACCCAGTTGCTACCTATAGATTGAGGGGGTAAAATCAGGGTTTACATACTGTTTACATTGCTAATAGCAAATAAAGTAGTGGTAAAGTAGAGGGCAAAATTAGTTTATTCATATATTTTTAACATCATAGCTAATTTGGGAGACAGAAAAAAAGGTCTTGGACTAATACAGAATAGTTAGATTTATTCTCTTTTCAGGTTCCCATTTGAAAACTCACTCTACTTCCATCTCTGCCTCCTCCTTTTATGTTCAAACACTTCAACAGTTACCATGTGCTAGGTCTGTCACTGGCCCAGGGGACATAATGGTAGATTAAGACACAACCTCTATCTTCGAAGAACACATATCTGAATGGAAAGCCAAACACAGAAATAAATATTTATAAAATGTAATAGAAGTATAAATTAAGTATATGGGCAAAATGAGAGAAAATTACTGCCTTGGAAAGAAAAGTCTTTACAAGGGATGTGACACTGAACCAGGACCTGAAAGACGAACAAGAGTTCACATGGAAGAAGGGGATAAGGGCAGGATTTCAGGCAGAGAGAGCCCCATAAGGAATTAAACGGTGGCTTTTATAAAACAATGTTCTGTGGCTGTGATTCTCAACCTTTTATTGTATTCCAAAACACCTGTGGGATATAATATTAAAAAAACCTACTGGCTCACTACTTCAAGGAGTCTCCTGGGGTGGAAGGAGTGAATGTAGAGCATCAGCTAGCAATATATTTGAGAAAGGAAGGCGAATACTATTTTGAAAAAGATGAAAACTCCCAAGAGTCTGATCCCCCATAGCTACTCTTCAATCCCACTGCCAGGAAAAGCTAGATACTCTTCCTCCTCCACTCTTCACTCCCATGCCAAACCTAGAAAATCACTGTTCTAGGAGTAAAGAAAAGCTCTTGGTGGCATAAATGGAAGGCATGTACGTGTTCAAGCAAGAGAGTGTCCTATAGGACAAGAGATGCAAGGACAGCTGGGGCCACCATGTGTACCATGTTGGAAAATTTATACATTTTCCTTTAGACTAGTGGTCTTCAAACTGTGGTATGTGAACCTTCAGAGCACAAAGCCTTCATGAAGGATACACAGGCACAGATAGCTTTAAAGAAATCAGTTTCTAAATTTTTATCTTCTCTCAATACGCTGTCCTAAAACTGATCTTCTTGAGAAATGTCAGAGGTCAAGGTGTCAAGCCTGTTCTCTTTTTCAAGTCCCTTTCACAATAGCCCTTCCTCTACTTATTACAAGAAAGACAGGCCTCATATTCTTCATGAATCTGACTCTGAAACATTGTCCCAGGGTCTAAAAAGCTCCAGGATACCAAACAAAGGGACAATTCAATGTAAAATAGAAAAAAAAAATTGATGTTGAACCAAATCTCAGTCTAGCAATATATAATAATAGTCATCCAAGGGCACATAAACAAATCAAACAATATTTAAAGCCCTACTGACCTCATTAAGATGCACATTTTAAATATATTTTACTTTTTTATAATTAATATTTATCAGAATTTTAACACATCTATGTTGTTATGCTCAAATTATACTGAGATAATTGAAACAACTTAATTCACAATTTTTTTTTATCTTAGAGACCTACAGTAATAAGAAAAATTGTAAATGTTAATTTCTATTTATATGCTTACTTTTGATGCAGAGAAACAAGACTTTTTAGCATAAAAACATTGCATTATGATAAAATTCTATGAAAGAAACAGAGTTTGAGGAAAAGGAAATACATAATTTTTCTGACTACTAAAGATGTGCCTGTTCTTGTATTTTTTGAATGGACAGTGGTAGATATCAAATAACTGTTGTGTAGATTAGCCTGGATATAAACAGAGCTACATAACAGTTTTATTTTAAATGTCAATATTTAAAATATGCTGGAAATTATATCCTCCTTTTTAATCATTTAAAATTATGATAAAAATTTTAGATATCAAGTGTGTGAAGGGGTAACCAGATTATTTTAAATTCTCTTAAGTACATGAGTAAAAAAGTTTCAAGTCTATTTTTTTGGAGCACTGTTTCCTTGAGGTGTGATTTTTAGACCATGTTTATTAAAATCCACTGAGGGCTACTAATGCCAATTCCTAGACCCTCTTTAGACTTACTGACTCAATCTGTGGGGTTGGAGAAGGTGCTGGCACCGGTAGAAAGAAACCTGTATTTTACACAAGCTTCTCCTGCTTACTCCTAACAGCAATGGAAGTTTGTGACCCACTACTGTAAGCTCTGGGGACTTTCAGCTTCCAAGTCACCCAACCAACGCTTAGCTGGTGGTGCATACGGGAGATAGCTGGAGGTGATGCCTGGGACTGGCGGCAGAAAGACAGTGGGGAGGTCACTGCAAGTCTGGACAAGGGGGAGGGGTAGTTTGAAAGAAGTTGGTTTTAGTTGTAAATGATACATGCAAAAGAACTAAGACACTGTTATAGATTAAGTTGTGTGCCCCAGGGGAAGACAGATGCCACGTGAGGATTGCCAGGGCTACTGACAAGAGAGAAATCCACAAGGCCGAGCGAGACCCTGAATCAGGTTCCTAGTTTCTAGAACTGAGAGAATAAATTTCTGTATTTTAAAGCCACATACTTGTGGTATTTCTGTTACAACAGGACTAGGAAACTAATACAGAAACTAGCATGTTGTTTTCTGCTAGCTCCTGGAGCATGCACTTCCCCTGATATACGTAGCCAGGTGTCAATCAGTTGACCCCACAACTTTCAAACTTTTTCAACTAAGAATCACAGTAAGAGATACATTGTATACCAAAACTCCATATCTCACACACACACACATACACGCATACATTAGAAGCAAACAAAAGTTTCATGAAACAATACAACTCTTAAATACAGTGAGATGCATTTTGATAAATTATATTCTAATCTATTGTCTAGTCTGGTCTTTTTTCTTTTTTTTTTTTTTGATGCTGATCCAATGATCTAAACTTATTGTAGGATCCATTAATGAGCTAGCCCATAGGTTGTAAAACACCTGTAAATCTGCTCTCATGATGACGTGATACCTTGCAGGGTCCAGCAAGCCTCTGAGCTATAAATAAGATATCAAATTATCTAAATTATATTTAATTCACTTCATTTAAAAATGAATCACTTTGTTTTACTAACAGAAATCAGTTCATAATCTCTACCTCTGTGCTGCCACTGAATGCTATGTATATGTTTGATTTATATGTCTACTTCCATCACTAGATTGTGAGGTCCATCAGAACAGGACTCATAGCTTATTCAATTTTTTATATTCAGTACCTAGGATAGCATATTAAGCACTAATAAAAAATTATAAACATAGAATATTATGAAACAGTATCTTAATTACAAAACTAAAAATGGTAATTAAGAAATTTAAAGTATTTTATTTTAATATAGCTAATTAGATAGTCAAACACAAAAAATAATGCATATTTTGTCATGTTCATTTATACGCTTAACAAAATAAATCAACATTATAATTACACTCTGTTCCTTAGCACCAATTGTTTATATAATAAACATAAATAATGCAGGGCACAGAGCCCACTTTATCTTTGCCATCTGCCTTATCCAATAACCACAGAAATATTATTCTTCTTCAGCAAAGTGTAAATGGCCTTATCGTTTTTACTACTCACTTTTAGCAATGACATAAGTTAATATATTCCTAAGTTTTCAACAGCTTGAAGGTCACCTTTTTCTTAGTGAAGAGGGACATAGAGAATGCTAAAAACGAATGAAATGTTACTGCAATCAGTAATGAATACTACTGTCCATCCGCGGTTGTACTGTTGTTGCACATACACGTTTTAACCAAATTTAAAAGCATTTATCACATTTTCCATTTAAAAATCTGCTTCTATACCAAGAATGCATGTATTATACAACACAAATTGTTATTATTAAGATCATGTTCGATCCACTGAATTTATATCAAAATAAAGTCATCAAAAGCTAGAAATCCACGAAGGGCTAAATCTCATATACTGAGAATTCTCTCCAGGGTAGGCACTAATGAAGAAAACAGATAAAAAATGCATTCCTGTCCTGTGTTTATTATTACTCCTGTTCTATTATTATATGTAATATGAGAAAACGATAGGCAAAAGTACCGAAAAGCGATCATTGCTGTCTGAAGCATATCCCTAACAGTTTCTCAACTCAATGACCCATTCTACAGATTATAGACGAGTAGTGGAACAGAATTGACTACAGGATAATCTTTCCAGAGGAAATCACTGATCTAGAAGGCCTTTTATAACCTGCTTATCTTTCTAACTACATCTTGAGCAATTCTTCCCTCTCGCTTACTAGGGCTCTAGCCACATTTGTCCTTCTTTTACTTCCTCAAAATCCTTTTTTGCCACAGGTCTTAGCATATGCTATTTGATATGCCTAGAATTATCTACTTAAGTGACAACCTTTAGGCCTTCAGTGAAATACAATTTACACAGAGAAGCCTGCCCTGGCTATTTTACCTAAATCAGGTATTTCCTGTTATTCTCCCTTGCTCAACTGTTTTGTTCATTTTCTTCTATGCACTTTTCAAAAGTTATAATTATTTATTTCTCTACATACTGGTATCTTTGTTTATTTTACCCAGAAGTATAAACCCCATGAAAAGAGGAACATATCAGTCTCACTTAGTGTTTATTCTGTGGCTGGTTGTTTTATACAAATTATATCAGGCTTGGCCATGTGACTTGCTTTAATCAATAAAATGTTGAGTACAAGCGTCACATGTCACTTTCAAGCACAGGCTCTAAGAATTATCATGTGGTTACACCATTGTTGTTTTTCCTCTTCCACAAGACTTGTATGTCTCAAATAAGGGCTGCCCCTTTACCATGAGCCCCAGAGCCAGGACACCACGGATTAGAGCCAACCCTTCCCTGTAATGGACCTATAATATGAGTGACAAATAACCTCTACACCTCTACAGCGTAAGCCACTAACATTTGTTACCACAGCATAATCAGTTTATGATGACTATATCCACTGCCTGACATAGTTCTCAGCACATAGCAGGTGCTCAAAAAATACTTGTTGAGTGAATGAATACACTGAAATTCAGACCCAAGTCTGACCTCAAAAGCAAGCTTCTTTCCCCAATAACATGATTATATAGAAATCTGGAAACTGATAGTTATTAGAGATACTACAGAAGGGAAAACATATAAAAATATCTTAATACTGTCTTCAGCTAAGAAATAACTGGTAAATTTAGTACAATGAAATGTTAAACATGAAAATCCAGATCTGATCCCAACACTTAAAATTACTTAGGATCACTCAAAACCAACCTAAGCTGTTACTAGATTTCTGAAATGGGGCTGAAAGGATTTCAAATGCCAATTTTTTGACCTTATAGGTAAGAATAAAACAGCAGAAGGGGAACTAATCAATACTGAGTATCTACTTGAGTCAAGATCTTTATATATGCTATTTAATTCTCATAATAATTACTTACGGTATATGTACCAGATACTGTGGTTGTCTCCCTTACATCCACTCAATACAACGTCCAGTATAAACTGACCACGTAGTTTGTGCAGGATTGATTCAGTGCTGCTCTAGAACTTACTCCTGATAGAGTAAAATCATTCAGGACAATCCCATCCCTCTCACCACAGTGTTAGTTTAGGTAATCCAGTGGGAAGCTAATTAGCACCTAGCATATCAGGGGCCAGGAGCCCCGGTGGCACAGTGGTTAAGAGCTTGGCTGCTAACCAAAAGGTCGGCAATTCGCATCTACCAGCCGCTCCTTGGAAATCCTATGGGGGCAGTTCTACTCTTTTCTGTAGGGTCGCTGGGAGTTGGAAATCGACTCGGCAGCAACAGGTTTGGTTTGGTTTGGATACCAGGGGCCACAGGGATTGGTTCAGGAGTGATTAAATCAGCATAAAGCTCAGAACTTTCGTGTGCTGTTCGCGGGGAGCTCTCTCACCCTATCTCACTGAGTGTAAATTAGGAAGCAACAGCAACTGTAGCCGCAGTTACTGCTGGTCATCATCTTACGACCACAACAGCAAAGAGCCTTATGATGAAGCTAACACCATAGACAGCAGAGAAAGATATGGAAAGAAAGTGGCTCCTTGATGACCACCTGCTGTTGAATCAGCCAACACTGAAGTCAGTCCCACCTCTGGACCTCTGAGTTACATGGGCCAGTAAATTCCCTGGTCAGTTATGCCCAATTTTAATTGGAGTTTTACTTGTATCTGAAAACATTTTAATCTAAATCTGGATTTATATAGTAGTGATTATTCCTCATTATACAGAGAAGAAAACTCAGGAGACAGAGTAACTTTTCCCAAAGTCGTGCTAAGTGGCTACGCCTGGATGGGAACTCAGGCAGGTCTGACTATAAGCCTGTCTCTTTCTGTATTACCATGATACCATTAAAAGAATTTAGGATATCTCTAGGATCTACCAAGATTCAATTCAATTCAACATGCTGAGAGGCTACATGTAAATATAAACGTAAAAGTATGAAACTTCCCAGGTTTTCCTGGGTCGGTGTTTATTTAATATTGTTTTGTTCTGTTTTCCTCATGAGAATTTTTAATACCTGGTGATCAAAATGCCATCTATCCTTCACAGTCTTTTACACATAAAAACAAAAACCACATCTGTTGCCATCGAGTCAATTCTGATTCATAGTGACCCTACAGACAGAGTAGAACTGCCCCATAGGGTTTCCAAGGAGCGGCTGATGGATTTGAACTGTCGACCTTTTGGTTAGCGGTTGAGCTCTTAATCACTATGCCACCAGTGCTCCTTTCACATAAGGGTGGCAGGAAAAAAATCCTCATCAGACCAGGTGTACTGGACCAAAAAAAAAAAAAAAGCACTATAATTAAGGAAGTTTACTAAGTGATTCAGTGAAGAAAAGGTTAAAAAATATGTGAAACTTGTTCAAAGGATGTTTAAAATGCATTATGAAAATAGATACATAGAGTGTACTTGGTGCTGATGCCTTAGTTTGGTCCATCAACATCTCACCCAAAAAACACTGCAAGAGACTTCACTCTTGGAGTCTCCTTGTCTCTAGGATGGTGCCTTCTGTTCCTTTCTCCAGTCATTACCAAATATTTGATAATGTAATGAAAATAAAGATCTGAAAATAAATTTGACTTGAAATTCATGTATATGGATCCATTCCCAGGATAAAGTCTAAATCCTCTAGCCAGGTACACAAGAGTTTTCATTACCAGGCCCTTCCTTATCTTTCTAGCCTCATCCCTATACTTCTATTGATACCATATTATCTATAGTTAACTAAAGGTACTAGCTTATTTTCTGCCTTTATTAAAACTGCTCAATCTGTCTGGAATGTTTCTCCCCTTTGAATTTTTCTCATTACAAATACCCTCCTTTGTTAAGACTCAACTCAAATGCCTCCTTTACTATGGGGCCTTTCCTGGCTATATCCTTGGCTCCCCCTACTTAAGTATTAACCATTTCTACCCTCCTGCCTGTACTTCACGGGTCATCTATCATATCAATTATGAATCTTCATTGATGTATTTGTTTAATATCTTCATCCAAGAAGAGTTCTCCATGGCTGCCAAGTAGGGAGAAACAACTGGCATCCTGTGATAGCTGCAGTTAGACAGGGATTTCCCATAGGTACCAACACTTGAGGAAGCAGCGGGCACCAGCTGAGAGGAGAGGACATGGCTTTTTATTATAAATGTCTTCGCTGCACAGGCTGGAGAAAGTATTTATAAAATAGCAATTAGGACATAAATCTGTTTATAAGTTTGAAAGGTACTTAAATGAGAGGAGGGAGCTTATAAGACGAACAGAGTGGAGGAGTAAAGGGAGTCCGTGTCACTGAAGATTTACAGTTGAATAATGAACAGCTGTAGAATTATGAAGTTGGCCAGAGAGAGAAGAGCATTTCTGTAGGGAGGATGTTTTCAGGCTCATTTTCCTCCACAGCTTTCTTCATGTTAAAATATGCTTTGGTATTTGCTGCACATTATTCTGAGAGTGTTTATTTATTCCCGTCTTCCTTAAAATTTATGTCCCCTATGGATTTAGAGCCCACATGCTTCACAGGAAGGAGTGTGTACCCCTTCTTCCAGCGTATTAATGAAGAGGCCTGCAAGGCTGCAGAAACACACCAACAGCTCAGCATCCTGCCAGACTCCTCCTCAGGGGCAGAAGGCATTATCATTTATGATTGTACTGTGCACATGGTCTTTTGGTCAATTTTCAGTCTTTCATATTAAATTATTACCTTAGTCAATTTGAAATAATTTTCTAAGCACAAACAGGGAATGAGTTTTCAGCTTGCCAGTCAGGCCAATCAATAATCACGATCAACACAGATGGGCTTTTGTAGCCAAATTTCTCTGGCAAGGGAGATAGTGGAAAGCAAAACCTTGGGAACAGGCCTATGTTTGAATCCTGACATTGTCATTTGTAGCTCATAAGACACTGGGGGCAGTTATTTAATTTTCTTGACTCTTAATCATTTTATCTGTTAAAACAGGGATTAAAAAAAAAGTATTTACCTCACAGGCTAGCATTGACAACTGACAGAGTAATCTTACAATAAATATTCTCTTCCTCCTCTTATAGTGTCTGGATGGAAGGCTGGGTACGAAGAGGTGGATGGAAGAATATAGTTAATCTATGCCAATATTCAGGAGCCCTGGTAGCACAACAGTTAAGCACTCGACTGACAACTGAAAGATCTGAAAGATCGACAGTCTGAACACACCCAGAGGCCTAGGAAACTCTATGGGGCAGTTCGACTCTGTCATATAGGGTTACTATGAGTCAAAATCGATTTGATGGCACTAACAACACCAACAACAAGCCAATATTCACGTGCAGCTTCGATGACTATGACAGACTTTTGGGAACATTAGTCCCCCTTCCGGCTAGCAGCCCAGTGTTTAACTGTTTGCATCACCCAGGAACTCCTGTTCTTACTATAACATTCCATTAACTGAAGTAACCAGTGGGTGGGTTCCTTACAGCCTGAAAGAACTACATTATCACATAATGCTAAGGCATGGAGTCTGCTGGTATGTTGCCCTAGGAAAGACAAAGTGTGAATGTTCTTCCTTCAATCTCCAAGCTTGCACGTGTCACTGCAGGCACAACGCTACAGTTTCATTCTGGGTAGCGCATATGTTTAAAAATAAGATCTACTGAGTGTTGGGAAAGCTGGGGCTGATCCCCAGGTCACGTCAATTTATCTTTTCAACTACTTTACACATATAACCATTCCCAGGTTGCTGTCCCTGCAGAAATACACCACTTTAGTTCTGTATTTCTGATGCCATCCCTTAGCTGTCCTGGTACCCTCACCTACCCGCATAATGGTATCAGTTCTAAATCGGATTACTTAAAGTATAGTGAACAAGTGAAAGCCTAAATAAATGTGTAAAATGCAACTAAAGTTGTATAAACAGCATACTAAGAAAAAAGTTTCAGAATATGACAAACTTGCCCTTGTCAAGGTCACCAATGTCATGTCGATAAATTCAAAGGTGCACATCTTATATGACCAGTCCAAAGCATCTAACAGAGTGCACTGCTTCCTCCTTCCTTATACATCCTCTTCACTAGGCTTCCAGGACAACACATTCTCGGTGGGCTCTTCCTACCTCATTGGCTGCTGCTGCTCAGACTTCTTCCTTGGTTTCTCCTCTGCTTGATTCTCAATACTGGAGTGCCCTGGCGCTTCATCCTCTATCCTCTTTTCTTGCTCCCTTGGGATTTTATCCAGCCTTCTGGTTTTTACTACTCTCTATATAAGGAGCCCTGGTGGCCAACAATCTTGATACCATCCTGGATTACTAACTTTTTCCTCAAAATCCACATCAAATCCATCAGCAAATCCCTTTGGCTCCATCTCCCACATCCAGAATTTGACCACTTCCCACCATTTTCACACTACCACCCTAGTTCAAAGCACCCCCATCTTTTACTTGGATAACTGCAATTGCCTCCTGAGTGGCCTCCTTGCTTCTACCATTACCCCCTCCATTAGTTTCAACATAGCAGCAAAGCGAGGTCAGAGCAAACCTCTCCAATGGCTTCTCATTCCTACGAGGCTCTATACAAACCAGCCCTGTCTCCCATTACCTCTTGGACCTGATCTCATCACCCACTGCTCGCCTCTGTCATGCCACTTCAGCTACAAGGGCTGCCTTGCTGCTCCTCAAGCAGCCCCAGCATTCTCTCCTCAGGGACTTTTCATGTCCTATTCCATCTTGTTCTTTATAACCAAATAGCTTTTTTCTGCCTTATTTTGTTAAGGTCTTTGTTCAAATGTTACTTTCTCAGTGAAGTCTTTTTGACCATCTTAACTTAAATTGCAACAGTTCTGCTGACCTGCACTCCTGAGTCCCCCAGTTTTATTTTTCACTTATATTTATTACCATCTCACATATATATGAACTTAATCATTTTGTTTATTGTCTAGTTTCCACCTTCCCCTGGTGTATGCTCCCTGAGGTCAGGGATGTTTGTCTATCCTGTTTAGTGCTATAAACCAGGCATTGAGAACAATTCCTGCCATGTAATAAACGCATGGCCGTCAAGTCGATTCTGATTCATAGTGACCCTATAGGACAGGACAGAACTGCCCCATAGGGTTTCCGAGGAGCACCTGGTGGATTCAAACTGCCAATCTTTTGGTAGCTCTTAACCATTACGGCACCAGGGTTTCCTGCCACGTAGTAGGCGCTGGTATTGATTTTCCACTGTTGTATAACAAAATTATCCAAATTTAAAAGCTAAAAAAAACGTTTATCATCTTACAGTTTCTGTGAATCACGAATCTGGGTGTGGCTTAGCTAGGTGCCTTTGACACAGGTTTCTTATAAGGTTGTAGTCAAGCTGTTGGCCAGGACTGCAGTTTCATCTGGCAGCTTGACTGGGTTAGTTTACATGGGAAGGAGATCCACTTCCATACTTATCCATACAGTGGTTAGCAGACCTCAGTCCCGTGCCATGTGGGCTTCTTCACAGGTCTGCCTCATAATATGGTAGCTAGATTCCCCCAAGTGAGAGATCCAAGAGAAGGTGAGAGAGAGTGTCCAAGACAGAAGCCAGTATTTTTTTGATAACCTAAGCTTGCAAGCAGCATTCCATCATTTCTGCTATATTGTATTCACTGGAAGCAAATCAGTAAGTCCAGCCCATACTCTAGGTGAGGAGATTCACAACGGTTTAAATACTAGGAGGTGGAGATCTCTGGTAGCCATCTTAGAGGCTGCCTACCCTAGCACTCAATAAACAATTGTTTAATGAATAAACGAATTAACAAGTGAGGCATAGTTGAGAAAAGGGAAGAACCTAAGACAAATGAAAAAATCAGATCATGGGATCTTAAAAGCCTATGAACAGCCATCTAAGATACTCCATTGGTCTCACTCCTTCAAAAGCATGGGAGAATGAAGAAAACAAGATACAAGAGAAAGATTAGTCCAAAGGACTAACGGACCACAACTACCATGGCCTCCACCAGACTGAGTCCATCCAACTAGATGCTGCCCAGCTACCACCGACTGCTGTGACAGGGATCACAACAGAGGGTCCCAGACAGAGCTGGAGAAAAATATAGAACAAATTCTAACTAATAAAAAAAGACTAGACTTACTGGCCTAACAGAGACTAGAGAAACCCCAAGAGTATGTCACCTGGACACCCGTTTAGCTCAGTAATGAAGTCACTCTTGAGCTTCACCCTTCAGCCAAAGATTAGACAGCCCCATAAAACAAAAAGAGACTAATGGGACACAATAGCCCAGGGACAAGGACTAGAAGGCAGGAGTGGACAGGAAAGCTGGTAATAGGGAACCCAAGGTCAAGAAGGAGAGTGTTGACATGTCATGGGTTTGTTAACCAATGTCATAAAACAGTATGTATACTGTTTAATGAGAAACTATTTGTTCTGTAAACCTTCATCTAAAGTACAGTTAAAAAAAAAGAATCAGATCAACTTCCCTAGGAAGTCAGGAACTCTTTACTCTTAACAAATAAAAAAGGTAAGTAGGACAAATAACCAACTTTATGATGCATCTATACCACGTAAAAACTTTAAAAGGAGAGTCATTCCTGTCAAGTCTTGTAGGAGAAGGTCATTTTTCTCAGGACAATCTAAATTTTATTTATTTATGGGTAAATTATGTTACATTATATCAAGTTTCAAAAATTTTATTCTCTACCCTTCAAGTATTCTACCTGATCCCATTTATTCTGTGCCTTTGACAGTCATATTGGGAAAAAACAATTCCCTTTTAGATTTACTCATCTATACTTATCTCCTAAGCTCCTTGCTTTTTGCATTTTTGTCAAGATAACATATGCTTATCGAACTAAACTCTCACCTTGGAAAACAGAAGACAGTAACTCCTTAAAAGCAAAGATATTCACGTACAGGAATTGAAGGACAATGTTTACAGCTATAATAATACAGGCAGGCTAACTGAAGGTCAGACGAGAGTAGTAAACAGCACATTTCAAAATCTTTGCGATAATCATTACTAGGTATTATTAACAAAAATGCTTAGAACAGAGAAGGCATTTAATAAATATTTAATTGATTATCTCTTCCTATGTACTCCCACAGCATTTATTAATACTCTTAGTATCTCGTGTTGTTGTTAGGTGTCACTGAGTAGATTTTTGACTCACAGTGACCCTACAGGACAGAGCAGACAGAACTGCCCCATATGGTTTTCTAGGCTGCAATCTTTATAGGAGCAGATTGCCAGATCTCTTCTCCTGTGGAGCCACGGGGCAGATTTGAACTGCCAACCTTTCAGTTAGCAGCACTGTGCCACTGTGCTACCAGGTCTCCTTACTCTTCATATAATATTTCTTATATTAAATTATGGTTAGTTTGGCATGCTTGCATATATTTGCCCCAAAAGAGTCTGAGCTTCCAAGGGCAAGAATCATGGTAGTTTTTAATTTGCTTCCAGCACCTAGCACAGTGGCAATGAAGAGATGCTCAAATAAACACTTCCTGAATGTATTTGGAATGAATAAAATTCATTCATTCAGAATCAAAGGAGTCCAGTGATGACCAAACCAAAACCAGAGATCAGGGGACAAAATACTTATTTTTAGATTAAAAAAAGATTATGAGTTAACATTTAGTCATCTTGTAACCTTGAGTAAACATTTTATAACACGTTCATAGCCAAGTTCAGTATGATTTTAAAACAGCAACAATGATCACTATATAATTTAGGGGGAAAAAAGGCTAAGATATGAGTATGCCACTCTCCACTTGGGAATAGGAGCTTCAGAAATGCAGTGGTTTCTGAGACAAATGTGGATTAAATATATAATTTTTTAATATAAAAAATTATGAAAATCATAGAATCTTCACTTATTGCTGCAATGTAAACTCTAACAAATATGCAAAAAGATGAATATGACTTAATATATATTTGAGGAACTACAATATAGTTTATTTGGCACTAAAGTAAAAAGACGTCCCTGGGTGGTGCAAATAGTTTGCGCTTTACTATTAACCTAAAGGTTGGTGGTTCAAGCTTACCCAGCAGCACTGTTAAAGAAAGGCCTGGCAATCTGCTTCTGTAAAGATTACAGCCAAGAAAACCCTATGGAGTAGTTCCACTCTGTAACTCATGGGGTTGGCATGAGTGAGAATCAACTCAATGGCAATGCATTTGTTTGTCAGTTTGTTTTTTTGGAAAGTAAAAATTTTATATAAACTAAAATCTATTTATAGAGAAACAAAAATGTGGGGGTGTGTATACATATATATATAATAATAGTACATTTCAGCTTTGAGTTAGATAATTTTCAACAATATTTACTATTCTTCCATTTGGTTTCAACTACAGGTCTTTTATTAAGATGTCTAAAAACTCATCATTTGTAGGGGTATGTTAGGCAGAACAATGGTCCCCAAAGATGTTTATGTGCTAATCCTTGAAATCTGTGAATATGTTACCTTCCACAGCAAAAGGAAGTTGCAGATGTGATTAAGAATGTGGACCCTGAGATGGGGGGAGTATCCTGGATGTTCAGATAGAGTGCAATTCAATCACATGAATCCTTAAAAGAGGAGAGCCATTCTGCCTTTGGTCAGAGAGAAGGATGTGAAGACATAAGAGTCAGAGAGATGCAACTTTGCTGGTTTTGAAGATGATGAAGGGGGTCATGAGCCAAGGAATGAGGGTAGCCTCTAGTCACTGGAAAAAGCAAGGAAATGGACTCTCCCCTAGAGCTTCCAGAAAGGAAAGCACTCCTGCCAACACCTTTAGTCCAATAAAACCCTTGTCTGACTTCCAACCTACAGACAATAAATTTGTTGTTGAAGCTGCTAAATTTGTGGTAATTTGTTACAGCTGCAGTAGAAAACTAATATAAGAGGGGCTTTTTTTCTTTTTTTAAAGGAACACAGATAAAATAAAGTGTCAAGTGGAAGACTTCCCTAGGAAATAGGTTTCTGAGAACAGTGGGATTCCATAGCAATAACACAGTGACAGTAGCCACTGGGGTACTTAAGTGAGAAGATCATGGAGCTTAAACGGGAAAGGGAAATTAGGAGGCTATAGTGACTACAGACTGGCACATATAAAACAAATCAGTCTCTGAGAGTGAGTTATCCGATAACTCACACTACGGATGGATATATTTTTTTTCCTCCATGGTGAACATGCACCACCGTTAAGCTCTTGAAGAGTGCTTTTAACCAGCTAATCTCTGGACAACTGGCTTAATCTGATATCCGGGCAATGTAAAAACCAGTAAGATGTTCCCTGCTTACTCTCCTTCCCTCCAATACTGCTGAGACACTCCTGTGGTCTAATATTCTAGTAATGTGTGTTTGTTCTGAAGAACAGGATTCTGGGAACCTTGTTTTGCATGGTCAGCTGTTTTAGGGCTGGTGATTTGCTTGAGTTTTCTAAATAGTATGGATAGCGAGCTTACGTTGATACAGTTTTATTTTTCTATTACTTTTAGAGTCTTTGAATGAGATACACAGAGCTTTCTGGCACAGAGGCTGAACTGCATGCTACCAATCTCAGGAGGACACGTCACAAGACATGCAGGTAGTAGAGGCCTCATGAAGTGGGAGAACCAAGACCAGGTCCCAAGAGACCCCTAGAGTCCTTTCTCCCCTGGCTGATAAGAGATTTCATTATTAAGCCTAATCAGTTAGGGGGGCAAAAAGCTCATTCCCCTCTCTTCATATTTCCATTAAGGGGAGAAAACATTCACAGACAGAAAACTACAGGAGGAACATTTCTGGCATCTCTCCTACACACTCATCCACACAGGATAAGAAATGACTTAAAATCCAGATGTGGCGTGGCTACTTCCTCTCTGCAACATGCCTGTCCACAGTACGCACTCATTCTTGGCAGTCTTAGAGAATTACTTTCTGGAGCGGTTCTAAATAGTCAAGTTTCAAATAAGTGTGCACATAAAAGAGAACTCATTTAGTTGTAGGTCTAGGCCATATTCCAGCTCTTACAACAATATTTATTGATATGAAATTATTGTTAATACTTATTTCCATCTTTCTGAATTCCAAGAGTGAGAGTGAGCGATGGAGAGGAGGAATTATAATTAATCATCACCCTCAAGCCCTACTGTGTACAGGCTCTGGAAAGGTCACTCCTCGTTGATCTGATATCTTGGCCGCTGAATAACTGAAGATAGAAGGTTTAAGGAGGGTCCCTTAGAAACGGCACCCTCGCTACCAGAGTCTTCTCCTTTCTTACACTTCTCTCCCAGAGTACTCCCTGTCAAGCTTGATTAACATATTAGTTTAAAAAATGAAAATGGCTATAATTTATAGAAAGAATAAAATATCTTGCACAGCTCATGAATTCAAAGTAGGACGTACACATAAATAAAAGACAAGAATCACATGATCTTATCAATTGATGAACAAAAAGCACTTGACAAAGTCCAACACCAATTATGATAAAAACTCTCAGCAAAATAGGAATAGAAGGGAAATTCCTCAACATAATAAGAGGGCATTTATACAAAGCCAACATCACCCTAAATGGAGAGAGTCTGGAAGCATTCTTCTTGAGAATGGGAACCAGACAAGGATGCCCTTTATGATCATTCTTATTCAACACTGTACTGGAGGTTCTAGCCAGAGCAATTAGGCTAGAAAAAGAAATAAAGGGCATTCAAATTGGTAAGGAAGAAGTAAAAGTATCTCTATTTGCAGATGACATGATCTTATACACAGAAAAAGATCCACAAGAAAACTACTGGAACTAATAGAAGATTTCAGCAAAGTATCAGGAAACAAGATAAACATACAAAAATCACTTGGATTCCTCTACATCAACAAAGAAAACTTCAAAGAGGAAATCACCAAATCAATACCATTTACAATAGCCTCCAAGAAGATAAAATACTTAGGAATAAATCTAAGCAGAGACGTAAAAGATCTATACAAAGAAAACTACAAGACACTGCTGCAAGAAACCAAAAGAGACTTACGTAAGTGGAAAAACATACCTTATGCACGGATAGGAAGACTCAACATTGTGCAAATCTCAATTCTACCCAAAGCAATCTACAGATACAATGCAATCCTGATCTAAATTCCGGTGGGATTTTTTAATGAGATGGAGAAACAAATCACCAACTTTATATGAAAACGGAAGAGGCCCTGGATAAGTAAAGCATTACTCAAGAAGAAGAACAAAGTGGGAAGCCTCACACTACCTGATTTTAGAACCTATTATACTGTCACGGTAGTCAAAACAGCCTGGCACTGGTATAACAACAGATACATAGACCAGTGGAACAGAATTGAGAATCCAGACACACATTCATCCACCTATGAGCAGCTGATATTTGACAAACGCCCAAAGTCCGTTAATTGGGGAAAAGACAGTCTCTTTAACAAATGGTGCTAGCATAACTGGATATCCATCTGCAAAAAACTGAAATAAGAACCATACCTCACACTATGCACAAAAACTAACTCAAAATGGACCAAAGACTTAAACATAAAATCAAAAACGATAAAGATCATGGAAGAAAAAATAGGGACAACACTAGGAGCCCTGATACATAGCATAAACAGAATACAAAACATTACTAACAACGCCAAAACACCAGAAGAGAAACTAGATAACCCGGAGCTCCTAAAAACCAAACACTGATGCTCATCAAAAGACTTCACCAAAAGAGTAAAAAGATAACTTACAGACAAGGAAAAAACTTTTGGCTGAGACAAATCTGATCAGTGTCTAATCTCTAAAATCTACAAGATACTGCAAAACCTTAACAACAAAAGGACAAACAACCCA
>NW_004443959.1:2571902-2594976 GCF_000243295.1 Trichechus manatus latirostris | reverse complement strand
TTGGAAATCGATTTGGCACTTCCTTAAAAAGCTAGAAATAGAAGTACCATACGATCCAGCAATCCCACTCCTTGGAATTTATCCTAGAGAAATAAGAGCTATCAAACGAATAGATAGATGCACACCCACGTTCACTGCAGCACTGTTCACAATAGCAAAGAGATAGAAACAACCTAGGTGTCCACCAACGGACGAACAGATAAACTAATTATGGTATATTCACACAATGAAATACTATGCAACAATAAAGAACAATGATGAATCCAAGAAACATCTCATAACATGGATGAATCCGGAAAGCATTATGCTGAGTGAAATTAGTCACAAAAGGACAAATATTGTATCAGACCACTGCGATAGGAACTCAAGAAAAAGTTTAAACACAGAAGAAAACATTCTTTGATGCTTACGAGGGTGGGGATGGAGGGTAGATAGTAGATAAGAACTATCTTAGGTGAAGGGAAGGACAATGCACAATACAGGGGAAGTCAGCACAACTGGACTAAACCAAAAGCTAAGAAGTTTCTGAATACAACTAAACACTTCGACGAACAGAGTAGCAGGGGCGGGGGCTTAGGGACCATGCTTTCAGGGTACATCTCAGTCAACTGGCATAACAAAGTTTATTAAGAAAAAGTTCTGCATCCCATTTTGATGAATGGCATCTGGGGTCTTAAAAGCTAGCGAGTGGCCATCAAAGATGCATCAATCAGCCCCAACCTGGAGCAAAGGAGAATGAAGAACACCAAAGACACAAGGAAAATATTAGCCCAAGAGACAGAAAGGGCCTAATAAACCAGAGACTCCATCAGCCTGAGACCAGTAGAACTAGATGGTGTCTGGCTACCACCAATAACCACTCTGACAGGGAATACACCAGAGAGTCCTTGACAGAGCAAGAGAAAAGTGAGGTACATAACTCAAATTCCAGTAAAAAGACCAGACTTAATGGTCTCACTGAGACTGGAGGAGGGACCCCAGAAGACATGGTCCCCAGATTCTCTGTTAGCCCAGAACTGAAACCATTCCCGAAGCCAACTCTTCAGACAAAGATTAGACTGGACGGTAAGATATAAAATGTTACTCGTGACGAGAGTGCTTTTTAGCTCAAGTAGATACATGAGACTAAAAGGACAGCTCCTGTCCGGAGGCGAGATGAGAAGGCAAAAAGAGACAGGAGCTGGTTGAATGGACACGGGAAATCCGGGGTGGAAAGGAGGAGTGTGCTGTCACATTATAGGAAGAGCAACTAGGGTCACAAAACAATATATGTATAAATTTTTGTATGAGAAACTAACTTGAACTGTAAACTTTCACTTAAAGCACAATTAAAAAAAAAAAGTGTAATGTAATGACATCAACATGCAAACATTCCATTTTATATTTTCAAATTACTTCTAACACTTCTATATTTGGAAAGCTGATTAGAAGTTAATATTTTAAGAAATTGAAATTTTAAAACAATCCTTTATGCACTTACCAAAAATAAATCACTATTATTCTGATTTGTATTACAAATACTTGGGAAGTTGAAATAATCATGTGGGTATCCAAGATGGGTGTGATTTTGGGAACAATGATCTATGAGAGTGGTCCAAATTATTTTTGTAATAACACTAAGACATTATTTGTTTTTTTCACTGTGTTGACGTTGGTACTGCCATTGAAAAAGCAGTGGTTAATAAAATTGCTGGGGCCTTAGCATAAATGAAAGGAGTGGCACCAACTGTACTGAGTCATTGTATGTTTCATTTTCACTTAAGAATGTTCTTCATGAAGCAGTATTAATTTATTAAACCTTATCCTTTGAGAGTATATGTTTTTAATATTCTGTGTGAGGAAATGTGAAGTATACATAAAGCACTTTGGTGCATACTGAAGTATGATAAGGATAAAATACTTGTGCAATTATTTGAGTTGTGAGCTGAAGCAGCCTGATTTTTGCATGTAACACCATTTTTGCTTGGAAGAACAACGGACAGATGAACTATGGTTATTTAGATTTGGATATCTGGCAGAGATTTCCTCCAAAGTGAAGAATGTGTGATCCTGTCATTTCAAGGAAAACAATATTTGATGCCAACGATAAAATTTAAGTTTTCAAGCAAAAACTGGAATTAGAATTTTAGAAAACTTGTATACACCACTGTGAGTTTGATAGCTTCCCAATAATTAAAGATTTATCTGACAAGATGTGTGCTCTGATTAAAGGAGAAATTTTTTTTTTTGATGCTGTATAATGAGATCTACCAACATTTGGAAGGTCTGGGTAACTTAGCGAACCAGTATTTTCCAAATAACTAATACACTCTATTACAAAATCATCCATAAGTAATACAGCCATTGAAAATGCAATTTAGGCCAATGGATTTTAACGTAATAGGGTACAAAAAGTTCAATATTATGATTTCAGATTCCACAATGTACCTAGTCTTTAAGAATCTACAACTTGTTGAGTTTTGGTGTAGTATCAAAGAAAAATATCCAAAACTACCTGAAAAGGGTATTAAAATACCCCCTTTTTCAACCTCGTTTCTGCTTGAAGCTGGACTTTCTTTAAGTAAAACAACAGCAGATTGGATGTAGAAGTAAACATGAGAATTCAGCTGTGTTCTATGGAGGCAGACATGTAAATGTAAATAATGCCATTCTTTTTACTTTTTTGTTGTTTTGGAAATGTAGTTATTTTTCATTAAACAATGCTATTCATATTAACCTATAATGGACCTATTACTGGTATTTTTAAATTAATTAATAAATATTTTTATACTTTCTTGATTTTAATTTCTAATATGTAAAATATCAATAGGTATAACCTGTATGTACAAAAGCTCTTTAATATCCTCAATAATTTTTAAGACTGTTAAGGCATTCTGAAATAAAAAAAGTTTGAGGACCACTAATTTATGATAGTAATTATTTAAACAACAATTTAAGGAGTACCCACTTTATACTGTGCTAGGAACTGGGGAATTAAAAGTAAATGGCACCATCCTTGCCTTCAAAGAATTTCCAATTTCATGCAGAATATACTTCTCAATTATAATAATTTAAAAATTATTTTACTGTAAATAAAGATAACTTCATTTTATGTATTTTATAAACATGTCTTTTACATCTTGATGTCTATGACAACTAACATTGTATATGTCACATATGAAATGCTGAAATACCTTATGATTCAATCTGAATTCATATCATATGCATTTGATTTATGCATCAGAAAGTGTAGTAACTACCTATACAATTCCAAGTTAAGAAGCACCGAGCAAGATACTTCTAACACCTTTTCTACTTCTATGATTACCTGGGGTTTTTGAAGAAGGATGTTGGCAAATTGTGGACAGGATTACATAAATGAAGGAGTATTTTCCATGTATTTAACTGTGGACGTAGCTATACCAGCAATTGAAAGCTAGTAGGAAGTATAAAACACGAAAGTTGACACGTATGCTCCCACTTATGTAACCACATTGTGTTTGAACCAAGCAAAAAGTTTTTTCGCCTGCCTTTCAGCTTCTTCTACCATTTTCCTAGATTTCTAACCAACTAACTTGTACTCGGAGCTCGGCTGCTAACCAAAAGGTCAGCAGTTCAAATCTATCAGTTGCTCCTTGGAAACACTACAGGGCAGTTCTACTCTACCCTACTGGGTTGCTACCAGTCTGAAACGACTCAACAGCAATGGGTAACTTGCTCTCTGTCCCTTTTACAAAAATCTGTTTCTGATTGCCGAATTGGAAAAGCAACAGGAGAGCAACTCTAACTTGACTCAACCAAAGCAAACAATTCAGATTTGGAGCAAATTTACTTTAAATATCATTTTCCCTTCTACATACTCAACACCTCAAATACAATGCAAATTCAATCTCTGTCTATATGACATAACCATTTTGTGAATATTTTTCCCCAGAATTTCTAGAATTCTGGTAATGCAAATGGCAAGTGAATGTTTGAGGGTAAACAGCCTTCTCTAATATGATTTACCATGGATTGGGTACTAAATACAAGTCTTGGGAATATTCTTCCCTGAATTCTAAAATGTGAACAATTGTTTACGTACTGTTCTTGTTATGCAGATTACAATTAGTTTACAAATTCTTTCTAAAAGTTTGGTTCTGAATTAAATGTGGGCACATATTTGAAAACTGCACACTGTGTATGAATAGTACACACTTGTTTTACATTTCTAACATCATGTACAAGCTGTGGAAACAGCTGGTGTTGTACAAATTTGGGCAAGTGCAGCTGCATTTCCTTTTCCAATCATGTCCTCTGACATGTGCGCGTTGTATCTCAATTTGAGTTTTATACTCTCTATAGGACTGCACTGTGTAATTTCAAAGATTCAGGTTATCTAAACTTTACTTTTTTCTCTCCAAATGGAAAATTTACAGCTTGTCAATTAATAACATGAGGAAAAACATTAAAGCTAGACTAAAGATGTAAAACTAATTTTAACTTTATCTGTCTCATCCCACTGTAACTTACCTGACTCAGTAGAAACCACCTTTTGAGATAATTTACAATAAAATAGTATCTATGCTTAGTTTATACTATCTGAGCTAAGAGAAAGCAATGCATTAATTGACTCAATCTTTACTGAGTCAGCAATGCATCTTTTCCACAGTGGGAAAAATGTACATATGTACACAGTGTACAAACAATTGTGTCATATATTTTCTGGTGGTTACTGAACATCTTGCAGATATACGATTAAGAAAGCAAGGTGATGAGAGTATGTTATACTTTAAAATCATCTGATTTACAATACCATAAATAACAACTAAGACTCTGAGGGGACCCTACGTCCTACTCTTAGAGTTTAATTATAGATGAATAATGTGTTAGAAACTCTGGAATTGCCTGTCCACCTCTACATACATGCTCACAATAACCACACAGCCTTGGCTAGTAGGATAGACTCGGTTCCTGCCCTCACATAAAATATTTAAAACCTCCCTCAGCCCAAGGTGGGGAAAACTGCCTTCGGATGAAGGTTGCTCCATCTTCCATGCTGGCCCATTTGCTTCTGTAGCCCCTTGACCCAGTTCACAGGTTCCAGATCTGGAGCTATTTCCTTTGATTTCAAACTCTGTACTTTGTTCAGTCTCTTCCCTTCAATACCTTTCCCCTAGAGCTAATACTTCCTTGGACTTTGAACCACTTTTCTTTCTTTGAGATGCTAAACCAGTGTTTGTTTGGACTCTTACTTTTTCCCCTATATTACCAGGTTCCTGTGAGGCCTTTCTCATTTAGATCAGCCCTGCTCTGGACATATTCCCATGACAGGTTGCTCCACTCAGACTGAAAATGCTCGGCCTCTCTGGTCCCATTCCACTCCACAGTTCCTAGAAGGTCTCCAAGTCCCTGGACTGTAGCTGCTTGTTCTATCTCATGACTCCTCAGAGGCAGTGCAGTTCAGTGGTTAGAGCAAAGGCTCTGGGTTGAGTTCAAATTGTGGCTTTTCTATTACCAAATGAGCTAGTTTCTTAACTTCACTAAGCCTTAGTTTCCTCACCTATAAAGCAGGCATAATAACACTATCTACTTCACAGATTACTCTGCCACAGCTTCTGCCTCAAGGGGGCAGAAGTCTAACAGGGATTTCTGAGGCTAAACCGCAGCGCCGATAAGTGGCAGGCTCAGAGTTCACAGCCAGGTTTACAGGACTCCAAATTCGTGCTTTTTTCATACTTAGGAAATCATCCTTCTTTTCCTCCTTGAAACAACAACAGGAATAAGATGGTGTATTTACTATAAAATTACATATCAGGAGGACTATAATGTGTACCAAATGTACAGGTAATTTAGAAAAGTCACGTCTGATTTAGATGTACAAGGAGTCTAAATGATTTCCCAATTATAACACCTTATGCTTAGCCAAAAAATTAAATTAAATTAAAAAAACACCAAACATATGTAATTATTTCCCATTTCAAGAAATAAAAACAAAATCTACAGAATTTAAGAGCAATTTTCATTTCTTCTAATGAGTTCTATCTACTTTAAGCTATCTGTTTGGTTACCTTGCTCACAGCTTTTGGAGAAAATGTAATTGCATCAACCACAGTGATGAGGTCACCGGGATGGAGTCGATCAAAATACTTCAGGCAAACATCATAGGCATGAAGCCAGTCTGGTAAGGACTCAAGGATTTTTTTAATGAGGTGAGGGTCTCCAGTCCAGAACAACTTCTGTAACCAGATGGTGTAGAGAGAGCTTGGGGAAAGCATACGTCCATCCTTTCCAGGGATCTTGGGAACAAGTTTGGAAATAGATAAGATATTTTGACTTGAAAGAACTGGCTCCAATGCTTCAAGAGGACTCATGTTTTCATCTGTCAGCTTTTTGTAATTAAGACCTATTGGAAAGAAAAAAAAAAAAAGTAGGTATTTCATTCCAACGTAAACACAGAGGAACTTTCATACACACAACCCTTTGCGAGGTTGAATGAATTGATTTACCTACCAATTTAGTTATAGTAGATAGTTTAGCTTGTCAGTTAAAAGATCTGAGTTTTAGTTCCACCCTGCACCTAAACCGCTGTGCAATCCTAGATAGGTGGCTCAGTGCGTGTGCCTCCATTTTCTCATTCATACAATGAGGAGGGTAATACTTCCCTGACTACCTAGACTCCCACCACCACCCCCAATAGCACCTATATTTTCGTTTTTCCATGTACTCTCCAAACTGAATTTTATTCATTTGCTATTTATCTGCTCAGTTCACCAGCTCCCTGAAAGGAGGGATTGAATCTTACTCCTTATCTTCTGTATCTAGGCCAGTGTCCAGTTTGGTTCTCAGTGAACAACTGATACACCACTGAAATAAATCAACTCTCACAATTGTTATGAATAGCAAATAAATATAGATTTCAAAGTACTTTACAAATCACAAAATACCACACAGATTTCAGAGGTATTAATGTGTTTAATTTCTTAGTTATGAGCATAAAAATACATAGACACTATTCTAAAGATTTCTACATTTATCAGATTCAAAGGCTCTTATTTTAAGGTTTCCAAACATATTTTAAACATAGGCTTCACTTAAGTGAAATTCTGCCAAACTGCCTAAGTGTCTCAATCTTGTCATTTATATAAATAAAATAAAACTAATGGAAGTAGGGAGTCCCTGGGAGGTGCAAACAGTTAATGCACTCAGTTGCTAGCCAAAAGGTTGGAGCTTTAAGTCTACCCAGAGGTACCTTGGAAGAAAGGACTGGTGATCTACTTCCAAAAAATCAGCCACTGAAAACCTATGGAACACAGTTCTACTCTGACACTCGTGGGGTCACCATAAGTTGGAACTGACTTGACAAGAACTGGTTTTTGAATGTGAGTAGGAAAAAAAACCTTTCGGGCAGTAGTCAAAACTTTCAATTTTAGTACAAGGTATACCATAAGTTGGAGCCCTGGTGGTGCAGTGGTTAAGAGCTCGGCTGCTAACTAAAAGGTTAGCAGTTTGGTTCTACCAGCTGCTCTCTGGAAACCCTATGGTGCAGTTCTACTCTGTCTTATAGAGTTGCTATGAGTCGAAATCGACTCAGTGGCAATGGGTTTGGTTTTGATTTTATACCATTAAGTCACTGTGTGACTTTTAATAGGTGTCTTAATTTCTCTAGTATTTAATTCCCTCAACTGTAAGTAAGGGAGTTGGAAAAGGAAAAGATAATAACTGAAGTTAATTAGCTCCGAAATTCTGTGGTTTCAGATTTATGCCAGCCACAGGCATGAGCAAGTTTATGAACAGAAAATGAATCCTTAAATTTAATAAAAAGAATGAGTTCAAGCAGGGAAATGATCATCTTACCTGCTGCAACTACCTTAAATTTCTTCAGTAGTCTAATATGGGTGTCTGGTTTAATGGCGTATTTTGCAAAATCGGCACAGCCGCAGGTTTCCAGAAGAGTGAAATAATATAGAAGTCTTTCATGATCTAAGCCATCAATAGTGGGGTAAATATATTTGACCATGTGCTTGTGAAAGGCTTCAGGATCAGTCTTCAAAGTCTCAAAGAGATGAAGAGCTTGGGCTCGATTTTCAATTTCTACTGTAGACAAACTGAAATTAAGAGACAAATAAACTGTATTAAGATTTGGTTCCTTTATTAGATAAAGCTTTTTTTAACCCATGAAGAAAGGTACTTCTTACAGGTAAGCCCCTTCTTCCTGCCTAACCAAGGACAGTAAACCACCAGGACCCAGGCAGCTTATATAAAGGGAAGCAAATATGTGTTAAATGCCTACTATGTACTATATACATTACCTCGTGTGGGTCTACATCAACCTTGTGAGTAGGCATTACTTCACACATGAGCAACTGCCACTGGGAGAGTTGTCCAATGTTTCGTAAATAGGAAGTAAGCACAGGATATGAACACAGATCTGTCCAGCTTCCACTATACATCATTTATTCACATAATAAAAATTTTAAATCTGCACTTCTTTACAGAAATGTAAACAAACTTCTTATATCAGAAATTTAGAAGATGGTGAAAGAAACAATTCAAACTTTTAGACATAAGTTTTACAACAGAGTCTCAAACTGATATTCAATAGGCCTAAATTTTACACTATATTTAAATAAAGTTGGAAAGGGTAAATAACTACACTTTCACTTGATTTACTTATATAATGCCACTTGAATAAAAAACATATCTTTTCATCCTGATTTAGATATCTTTATAATTTAATAAAAACATTCATTTAACTATTAAAAAAAATTTAGGTGTTTTTGTTTGCTTGTTTTGTTTTATTTTTTTCAAGAGGTTAATTTTTAGTCTTGTACTTCTTCGTTGACAGGACAATGGTGTCTCTAGTCCAGTGTTATCACAATACCTTGTGCAAGAGGAGTTTCACATTCTCTAATTTTAAGAGTCCTGCAGGCAGCCTTCCACACCAATAGAAATGAACACTTGCCAGGAATATCACAAGTAGCATCAAAAGTATCTGGGGGCAATAAGTAAGACTTCTGGGAGCATAACAGTTAGATTTCATATGCACCCACTCCTCACTTATCAACATGGTTAGGTTCCAAAGGCCAGGTCGTTATGCGAAAATCAGCATTATGAGAAAATGGAGGATGACTACATCAGATCACAAAATGGAGGATGACTATATCATTACATAACTGCCAAATTACATCATTACATAACTGCTGAACTACTGAGAATCATGGCCCAGCCAAGGTGACAGTCACCGTTACTCTTGCCTTGCACCTTCACATTCGTTACTGCCAGACGTACATCATTAATGTGCAAAACAGTTGGAAAGCAGATTTTTTTACTATTGCTGTAAATGCAAAATGTCAGATAATGAGATAGTCGATAAGTGAGGAGTGGGTGTAGTTTTAAATCAACTTCTCTGAAATATGATTCCCTGTTTACTGGAATTACCATGTTTAAAAAATGCCAAAAGATATATGTTTTTGGTTTGGTTTATGTAAGTAACGTTAATACAAACTGTGTTTTAAGAATTTTTATGAGAGTATAATACTTGGGACAACAGGGGCATCTATAAAGTTAAAATATCAAGTAATTTTAAAAACTGCTCTTTTTTACTTTCACTTCAACAGAAATCCTGTTCTTCCATTAAAATACAATTCAAACATTTACGAGAATGTTCCCGTCTATAAAAATATCCCCGACTCCCATCTATAAAAATATCCCCGACTCCCTCTTCTGAGCTACTGGCACAGACTCAGTACCCTTCTATTATGGTACTCATACTTTAACTACTTATTTACTTGTCTGTCTCTCTCACTAGACTATATGCTGCTTGATGGCACAGATCATGCCACACCTTCTTTATCTTTAGTTTCTCAGTACCAAGCACTCAGCACCAAGGCACCAAAGAAAAACTCAACATATGCCTTATGGATGCCAAACAGATGGGTGGATAAGCAAAAAATTAGGTATTCTCTACATACAGAGCACTGTGCTTAGCACTGGGGAGGATATAAAAAATTACAATACCGAGCTTTCATCCAGAGGGAAAAAAAATCTAGTGGAGTCATAAATATTTAGAGTTAAATAACAACGCAAAACAACAGTATTACTGTAGTTAACAAAAGGCACACAATTATATTCCAAATGAAAACAGGATCACTTAAAGCCGTCATTTCAGAGGAGAAGAAATCAGTGACAACAGAAGGCTTAATGGAGAAAGTACTTGAGCTTGGCACTGTCAAAAGGAATGAAGCAGAAATGATGTGAACAAAAGTATTACAAAAGCACAAGACACACACAAGAAACACTGGGCATAAATGGCTGGCTGGTAGGGAAATACTCTTGATTCTATCACTATTCAAAGTATGCAATATCATTTCTGAAAGCTACTGTTCCCATAATGGTATATAAAAGTGACTCAAATAATTGTGTTCCTTCAAAATTAACTAGATGAAGTCTGAAAACAGTAGGGAAAAGGTAAACAAGAAACTTCACAATCCCATTAAGAGGACTTGTATTCACAAAGAACAAGAAACTTTACAATCCCATTAAGAGGATTCGTATTGACAAAGAATTGCACACAGAACAACATGTCCAAGAGAGGTTTTATTTGATATTTAAATCATCATTTAATATACAAATTACCATGGCTAGGTAAGCTAACCCATTGCCGTCGAGTTGATTCCGACTCATAGTAATTAAGAACTTATAGATGAGAAAACTATTGTGTAGAGAAGTTAAGGCCAAACATCCAGATCTGTCTAGACTCAAAGAGTGTGCTTTTTTCCTATCAAAGCCTGCCACTGATTAATAATGGTCAAGTGCCCACACTAACAACCACTCCAAAAATGGGATCCTTTCTGTAACACAGATATTAGTTCTTTCTCACAGCAGCAATAATCTAAAAGAGTTCTCCTAACCTTACAGGACAGTGAGTTTATTTAATGGGGGAAGAACAACTTAGAAAAGGAGGAGAATGGCTGCACATCTCGAAGAATGTAATCAATGTCACTGAATTGTACATGTAGAAACGGTTGAATTGGTGTATATTTTGCTGTGTATATTCTCAACAACAACAAAATAAATAAATAAAAGAGTTCTCCTGGCATACTTCATTGCTAATGCCCTGATAAACGGGGTATTCAAGACAGATTCATCCATCTGCAAAATGGACAGGCAATGACTGAACCACAACAGTTTTAGTTCATCTGTGTATGACTTGATTCTGAATATAGTTTCTCTCAATCAACATTACTTTCCCCCTTGCCCACCCACTTATGCTTTTGTGCCTAGAATTCTGTATGCTTGATGTGCAATTTTACCTAATTATCTTGTCAAGACAAATACTGGAATACCTTTACTGACACATGATAAATACCAAAACCCCCCTCTTCAGTAAATTACATACTAATATCTTTTATAGATGCCAGTAATCAATAACTCATTTTAATAGTTTCAATTGAAAGAAGCAGTTACCTTCCCTTTGGAACAAAAAATGAAACCTTTGCTTAGAAAACAATTGCAGAGAACCTACATTCAGAAAAGCAGGAGGTAATACTGTGAAACCACTGTGGACTTTTCACTAATCAAATCAACTGTTACCCTTAAAAACTGTTTAAGTACTTCTTCCTGAACAAAGTTTTAACTATAAAGCAGCTTATACATATAGGGCATATTTAACTTTCATAGTTTAACTACAGGAAAGAACTAGCATTAGTTGTACTATATGTTCAAGGAATAAGTTGTTTGTACTAATCCCATGATTAAGGAGTGCTGTAATGGCTTCAAGTTGACAAATCACCCAAAAATGTGATTCAAGAACAGCATGTGTTGGCAAGACTTATATACTTATAAAAAAACGAATTTATTTAAACACATTTTTTTTCTTCACTCAATTTGAGATTGAGTGATAATGCAATTCCATCAGCTAACTGAAAGGAATACTCAGAAGGGAAGAGGGAAAGCAGAAGGAAGAAGGTAGGTGGGATGGGGAAAAGGGAGAGGGATGCTGAGAGAGGATGAAGAGAGAGGAAAGGGGGGTGGAGACAGGGTAGGAATTCAATATTTACAGACAACCTGCCAGCACTTTTGCTTCTATTATCTCACTGAACCCTCATAATAACCCTCTGTGGGCAGTCTTATTATTCCTATTCTGTGAAGGACGCTGAGGCTCAGACAAAAATCTCACAAGTAGTAAGAGGCAGAGACTGATTACAAATTGAGTCCTTTAAGGTCAGCTTTCTGTTTCTACTCAATCAAGCAATAAAGTGTATATTTTCGTCCTAAAATTTATTTTGTGTGCAATTCAGATGCAGTGGCCTGTAGGCTTTTCCCCCACAGACTAATTCTAAAAATATGAAGATACATGAATCCAAATTAATGACTATCATGAGTGAACAGTGGCACCTTCACCACTGACTCCTGTGAAACCCTCCAAGTAAAACGTTCTTACCAGAGGGAAACGATTCAAGCTATTTACCAAATAAATGCTTCAGAATGAACTTGATGCACTAGACTTGATCTGCAATGCTGCCTGACCACTGAACATATAATTAGTCAGTGAAAGTATAGTCAAAATAATCATGGCATTTTTCAGTTTGCCAACATTTTGACCAAATATCTTTGTAAACTGAAAAGGAGAATTTAACTAACTTTTTCAAGGTCATCTAGATAGCTAATCAAAGAATTGATAATGTGTATTTCACCATCTATTTCTTGGTGTACGAATGTTCTGTTAGTGTTTTTATGGAATGTTTTATGATGTGTATAGGATGGTGATGCTGAAGGGCATGTGAATAGGCTTCAATTCTTTCATAAGAACCCTGACCACTTAAGAATTTAAACTTCTTGTAAAATGTTCATTCTCATTAAGGCTGGTTTGAATACATAGTCTCCTATTACTCCCTCTCTAACAAAAACATCTTAAGAAACACCATAGCACAGAAACAGAACAGGCATCATTTATCGAGTCCTTATCATGTGCTAAGCACTTTACCATCTCAGATAATTCTTACAACTATCCTACAAAGTATATATCTTATAAGTGATATCCATATTGACTTGAAAAAAAAATTGTTCAATAATCAGATACGCAAAGTTAGGCTAATAGTGGTCGTAGCTTATGAACACTAAGCTAAATGACACAGAAGACATTGGTATCATGATCTCTGCCACCCAAGCAAAATCACTTAGGTAATCTTCAGTAGATATTAGAGTAAAATGAAAGTGTAGATGTTTGACCTTCAGATCTGTTTAAATAAGAAGGAAACACTGGAAAGTGTTTTCAAGTCTGACAGTCAAAAGGTCTGGTCCCTACTTAGTGCCCCTACTTTGCTCACTATGCTCTTGTTTCAATGGTCTCCCTTTAGTTACTCAAAAAAACCAAGATCTTTCCTGCCCCAGCACCTAAGCCCAAGCTGTTCCCTCTGCCTAGGAATGTTCTCTCCTTCAGTCTTCAAATAATGAGCTCTCTTCATGCCCCAAGAGAGGTCTTCTCTACCTGCCCCCTGTGCATTTCCTTTATGGTACTTTCTACAACTTGCAATTATTTTTTGGCTGTTTGTACGGTGGGGAGAGTCTTCCCTATTAGAATATAAGCTCCATGAAGGCAAGGATACGTCTGTCTTGTTCAGCAGTTAAAATGTGCCTGCAACACAATACTCAAAAACTTAATATTTAATAAATGAATAAATACAGTACTATTCTATCAGCTAGAAGCATCCTCTGGCATTTCAAAATGATCCTGTGTTTAATGCTTAGGACACACAGGAATAATCAAAATAGTACTACAGAGATACCAAATTATATAGCTTCCACAGATTTTCTCTAATCTTCACAACCTTGAATGGTTAAGGATAATGATCCCCGTAACTGAGAAAACTGTGACTCAATGCAATAGAGACACTTGCTCAATGCTACACAGCTGGTGGCTTATAGGGTATGGGCAGTAGATTTGAGTCTTGAAACTTAGTCTGACTCCAAAATCCATGCCCTTACCAGTAAGCCACATGTAAACTTGTTGTTTATATTTATAAGATTCACAGAAGTGTCTAGAACAGTCCAAAGATAAAGGGGGCTACTAAGTCTGCAGTCAGCGATCAATGCATTCTGAGCTTGGACAGCTGAACATAACCCAGTACAACCAAGTCTGACAACTGGAACTGACTCTAGGCACTCATAGCCCCTCAAAGCCATCACTGCTGTTTAAAACTAGGGGTGAGGGTTTTGAAGTAAGCAAGAAAGGGAGACCAGGAATTCACGCACAGATGTTTATGAGAATTATCTCATTTTTAAAGGGGTGAAAGCACAGAAATAACTGCATTAATTAAGCACCAATCATGTGTCAGGTACTGTAGGTTAGATATTTTATCATTTAGTCATTTAATTTTTATTATTCCTTACTTACAGTTGAGGAAAATGAGTTTCAGAAAAGTGAATTATTGCATCTAAGGACACACAGCTAGAAAGTGAGACAATTAGGATTTGATCTAGCTATCTTGATTTGAAAGCTTATGCTCTGTTGCATAATACTACTTGTCTTAGTCATCTAGTGCTGCTCTAACAGAAATACCACAAGTGGATGGTTTTAACAAAGAGAAGTTTATTCCCTTACAGTAAAGTAGGCTAAAAGTCCAAATTCAGGGTGTCAGCTCCAGGGGAAGGCTTTCTCTCTCTCGGCCTTCTGATCAATGTTCCCCCCGACTAGGAGCTTCTGGGCGCAGGGACACTGGTCCAAAGGACACGCTCTGCTCCCGGCACTGCTTTCGTGATGGTATGAGGTCCCCCTTCTCTGCTTGCTTCCCTTTCCTTTTATCTCTTGTAAGGTAAAAGGTGGTGCAGACCACACCCTAAAGGAAACTCCCTTTGTATTGGATCAGGGATCTGGCCTGGGTAAGGGTGGTGTTACAATCCCACCCTAATCCTCTTTAACATAAAATTACAATCACAAAATGGAGGCCAATCACACAATTCTGGGAATCATGGCCCAACCAAACTGATACACAGATTTTTTAGGGGACATAATTCAAACCATGACACTAGTTCACCCTAACCTGTCCGGGTGAGCTTATCTGTAAATGTGCTGATGTAGGTAATATCTCTAAAATCAACCAAGAGGAAGAATAATTTAAAATTATATGGAGAATGAACTTTATGGTTAAAAAAATATATATATTAATCTGATAGTATAACAAAACCCTAAGGGAAAGAACGTTATTTCTCCTGTGACTCTGGTCTGTTAACTTCACAAGGGCATTGACTCAACAAGTAGATGGACAATTTCTATTGATTAGCCAGGCTGATTTCTAATAACTATGTTATCAAGTTTAACCAAATAATAGTAAGGTAAGCTTTTAAGCAAAAAACAGCTAGCACCATCAAACACCTCTTGATAGATCAATGTTAGGTGTTTTTTCACTCACAAGTAATGATGCCAGAAGGGAATGATTTCCTGCTTTTGTAATTGCTGTGCACCTGCATAATCACACTGCTACGAGGTATAATGATATGTCATGAACAATCTTGCACATTACTCAATTGCCTGATAATTTATAATATATTCAGAGACCAATGAGGCATCCTGTTTATACAGATATGACATCCTTTTATGTAACATTTAATGAAAGAAAAAACATCTTTAATAAAATGCCAATATTTACATACCATAAGAAACATTTATTTGAGCATATTACTGTGCCTCATAAATGATAAGTACAATATTTATCATAGATAATGCTATCACCCATGTAGCAATTTGATAAATATTTAAAATCTTGAATGTTAAAATTTCAGTGATTTATAAAAATTAAAGATATTAAATGACAAACATTTCTGGACTGTTCAGCAGGATTTCATACCAATCAATACTCTCCCCTTCTTTAAACTCTTTCTTCCCATGGCTTCCCTATCATAAGACTCCCCTGTTTTTCTTCCCACCTCTCTGACTGCTCTTTTTCTGTCCCTTTTGCAGATAGCTCTTACTCTACCATTAAATGTGGAATGCTCTCAAGGTTCTGTCTTAAGTTTTCTCCTTTTTTAACTCTACGTTCTTTCCTAAAGCAATCTCATCCACAACATAGCTTATTTATCATCTATATACATATGGCTCCCAAATTAGTATTTCCAGCTCTATCTTCTCTTTTCACTTCCAGTAACAGCCAACTGCCTACTTGACCTTTCCTCTTGGATGTTTCAATGTTTTCCTCTTCCTCCCATTAAAATACCTTATCTTTATCTGATATTCTCTATCTTGCTGAACAGGTTGACCAAGTAAAACCTGGAGATGATTCTTGACACCTCCCCTTTGACACACACTCATATCTAGTTTATCCTCACATCTAATTTATTAAGTACTACCTACCGTATTTTATGCAAATAATGCACATCTTCTACATTTGTTTGCCAACTGCACTCTCCCCCCATGTTGCCGTTGTTTTTTTACATGTTGCTGTAGAAAAATTAGCATAGTGCACTTTATGAAAATACCTTGCGGGGGAAGGGTACAATTAGCAAACAAATGTAGAAGGCGTGCATTAATTGTGTAAAAATACAGTATTTCATCTTCTAAATATCTCTGAAACCCATTCTCACTTCTTCTTTATCTTCACAACTGTTGTCCAACCTGCACTTAACTGTCACGTAGTCTACTACTATAACAGCCTCCCTAATTGGTTTATATACGACTATCCTGGCCTTCCTAAAATCTTTTCTCAAATAGTAGCCACAGTGATCTTTTCAAAATGCAAACCTGATTTATCACTATCTCCCTGTCCCTCACCAAAATCCTTAAATAGCTTTCTACTACTCTTAGGAAAAAAACAAAAAAAGTCTTTGATAGAGCCTCCACAGTCTTGGTACATGGTCTGGCTCTATGCTTCTCCCAGTATCATCTCATACCACACACCCCTTGACTCTTGGGGCCCTACTCACACTGTCCCTCTGGTAGGCTCTGATACTCACTGAGTTCCCTTCTATCACAGGATTTTGCTATACTGTTCTGTCTACCTATAAATGGTTCTTTTCTCCTTGAAATATAGTTAATTCCCACTCAATCTTTAGGTCTCAGCTCAAGCATTATTCCTCAGGAAAGCCTTCACTAACTAGGACAAATTCTCCTAAATAGGCTCTTCCCTAATTAGGCTCTCACACATGGTACTTGTCACAGTTTTAATTTCACATTTGCTATGTCATTATTTATCATCTATTTCCCACTCTCGACTGTAAGTTCAAAGACAGCTAGGATGTCTGCTTTAGCTCACCATTGTAACCTGGTATCTAATACTGAGTCTAGCACACTATAGATTGTCAATAAAAACTTTTGAATGAATGAATAGTAAAGTATCTAACTCAGGGCTATTATTACCGAAAAGCAAAAACTAATAGGCTATTATTGTAATATTGGTGAACCAAAGGTACATGAAGAGACAAGTACAAAGACACTATTCTACTATAGCTGAAAAGGAAAATTGAAATTATACTTTACAACTTCAAGACTTTTCTAAAATAGTTTGAAAATAAATAAATAAAAATAAACTTAGATAAAACTGTATGCTTACCCACTGTCAGTGAATAGGAACTCCAAATGGGTCATAAAAACTTCCCAACGGGACACACTGTAACGTTGTGCCAGAGAAAGAGCAATGCTGTAGACATTTTCCTCAAGTGTTCTTGAAGAATGTTCATCAACCACACAGAAGGGAGAGAAAAGAAACACATTACCTTAATCAGCAAAGAAAATGTTCATCTGACAGAGACTGGAGAAACTCTGAGAGTATGGCCCCCGGACACCCTTTTAGCTCAGTAATGAAGTCACTCCTGAGGTTCACCCTTCAACCAGATTAGATAGGATCATAAAACAAAACGAGACTAAACAGACACACCAGCCTAGGAGCAAGGACAAGAAGGCAGGAGGGGACAGGAAAGCTGGTAATGGGGGACCCAAGGTTGAGAAGGGGAGAGTGTTGACATGTTGTGGGGTTGGCAACCAATGCCACAAAAAAATATGTATATTAATTATTTAATGAGAAGCTAGTTTGCTCTGTAAATCTTCATCTAAAGTACAATAAAAAAATAAAATAAAAAAAATGTTCATGAGGATTGCTCTCCAACTGAGAGTGGTGCAGTCAGTACAGTACTTGATAAGACATTTCACAGCAATTCAGGAAAACGAATTCCAAGCAATTTTAACGCTCCTTTGTCACTGTGGTTCGCTTGACTTTACTAAGGCATTAGCCAGACCAGTGGTACTCAACTGAGTACCTCACTTCCCCGTGACACTGGCAATGTATGAAGACATTTCTGATTGTCACAAATGAGGGGAGGGGAAGAATGCTACTGGCATCTAGTAGATAGGGATCCAGGATGCTACTAAACATCCTAAATATCAAAAGGCAGCCACCTACAACAAAAATTAATCTAGTCCAAAATGTAGCCATTCTTTATTTTCTTACTTAGTTGATATTCATTTTCAAGGCAGTTGTTTTCTGTAAGTACATTGTATTTGTCTTTTATTGTCTGTATGTCACAGATAATACCTTCTTAGGGGCCAGGCAGGGAAGCTATGAAGACGACATAATGTCATTTGATTCTTTCCCACCTTTCTTTATCAAATGCTTATTGAGCATGTATGTGGTGCCAGGCAATGTGCCAGACTCCCACAGTAGAAACGATAAATTAGTAGTGGGCCTTATTCTCAAGGAATTCTCACTTCATCACTGTATGCAAGTGAAGGTAGAACTCCAGAATGGGAGGAAGCAGGTCCTTCAAGGATCCTTGCATGCAAGATACTGAAATCACATCTCCAAATCAGATCTGCTAAGGCATCAAACCCATGGAAAATTTGAGGCATTTTAAACAAGCCCATCCAAAGACTGCTGTATATTTTTCTAAGTAGCAGATTGTGGAGACTATTTATTATATATTTATCAAAAGCATGTACTTGTTTGTCCTCTAGGACATATTTCAAGTAGCATATGAAAGCTGGACACTTAAAAAAGAAAAAACAAAAACCCTAGAAAAATGTAAGTGATGATGTAAGGCATGCCTTACTTACCTTATAAACTTTTATTCTGTATAATAATCCTCTTCTGAGAAACCATGAGCACAAGGCCAAGGTTTAAAAAATGTCCAAAGGAAAAATCACACTGGACTTGGAACTTAAAAACCTAGGTTCAACTCCTGGCTGTGTGACCTTGAGCAACTCTCTAGAGCTCTCTGATTCTCAAATTCCTCTTCCAAACTATGAGGAGGTTGGACTAAATGATCTCTTTGGAAACTTAAAGTTGACATTAAATGACTATGAAATTATGAACCTCCAGGAGGATAGAGGGAAAGAGATAAAATATTTCATATTTCTCTTCTTGAGACTGGCTATAGGTTGTTCCTACTATCATTCTATGATCTCTATATTTATTCCCTTCTTTACTTGAAAGACAATTTAGGGTATTTTCTAACAGTAGAAAAGAAGTCCAGGCTAGGTTAAAATTATCACCGGGTACCAAGGCTACTTTGCCACTTTCTCAAGGATTTAAACAATAATGATTAAAAAAGAGCATATGACATTACCATACCAGCATTATCTTGGTGATTTTAAAGAAACTTATCAGGAGAAAGGAATAACCATTAACTGTAGGCACAATTTTATGTTAGTTTCAAAGGCTGGAAGCCTAGACTGAATTGCATGTCAATGCTTCCTTTAGAATGCAATAAAGCCGTGTATGGAGGGCAGATGGTGTTGTGGCAAAGATGTGATAGCTTTGATGTATGACAGATTTAAGTTAAAATCATAGTTGTGGTCCTTACCAACTATGTAAACTTGTATTAGCTATTTAATATCCCTAAGCCTCATTTTTCTTATACAATGGGAATAACAACATTTTACCTCATAGGGCTGTCTTTGTGGATTAAAGGATATTTATAAAATAAGGTGTATACAGCACCTAACACAGTGCCTTACTCATAGCAAGCACTCAACAAACTGTGGTGTTAAAAACAAAATATCTCTACTTCATAACCTTTATAGGTGAACACGCTTTCCTACCTTTTGACATGTAAGTAAGGTTAAGTACTGAACTACTAAAATAGAAAATGGAGACCAGCATTAACTCCAAGGAGGATCCTAAACTCAGAAAGGAACTCCTCTCTCTGGGCCTTGAACTGTACTGTCTTCTCACACAAGGGCTCGCTCGTTTCTTGAAACGGGTAAGGAGAACAGGAAAAAATGGTAGCTGCTGCTGGGCCTCTGACAGGAGAGACCGCTAGAGCCAGTGAGCTTCCCGTTTTCTATAAGCCCAAGACAGACAGAGATACCCTGAGGCACAACACTGGGTCTCTGTTCCGGTATTAGGTAAACTGTGCCTAATTTTTAGCACACTGAAGAAAGTGAACTGCCAGGTACTCTGAAAAGTGATTTTCAGCCAAGAATAAAAGGCAATCTTGTTTTTAGATTTCTACTGTAAACTTCATGCTTTTTACCTCTGGTCATACTCTATCACGCCAAACATGGTAATAATTTTGCAATCGGGCTATCAAAAAAAATTTTTTTTTAACTCCCCATCCTTACTATTCAAATCTGCAGGCTCAAAATGTTGTCTCCATCTACCGATCTATTTGGGAAGACACGTGACATGACTCATACAGCTGCAGTAAGTGGGGGAAAGTCCTCTAGTTTATAGCAACCATGAATATAAATCTTTAAAGGACGTTGATTAACAGTCCTGATAATTCAACTTGTTCTTAAACCCAGTCCTTCATGAGACAAAGGTGTCCCTTACTCTGTCAGACCCAGGATAGTTTCCCGTTTATACTGGTCATCTGCAGTAAACCGCTGCACATCCACCCCCTTCCGAAGGCCCTGAAGGATCTGAGCTTGAGTGAAATCCAGGAGACGTTCATTGTAGTAGTGTAACTGCTCTGTCAGCGAGACCAGGTCCTCAGGCCAGGCTTCGTAGCCATACTGAGTCACGTGCCTGGTGACCATCTTGATTAGTTCTTTGGGATCAGCCTGTGAAAGGAATGAAAAAAAAATTATTTTACAAACATTTTACAAATATGTGCAGGTTAATGGTAAAGAGAAGACCACGTCCACTGTGCATCTGTTTGGCCCTTCACACTGTTGACATTTATTCAAAGTTCACATCTGCCCTGAGAAGTCAATTGTAAAGGTGGCACTTTACCTATTTTGCACACTACAAAGATAAGACACAGAACTAAATCTAGAAGCAGATCTCTGGACTTCTGCTGTGTTCTTCCACCTTAAAACCTCCACCAACTTAAAAAATAATATATTCTTGCTTTTTAAACTACATCAACCTATGGCAGATTTGTTCCTCAACCAGCTGATCATTTATAATAATTCACCCTGGAAGTAACTTTCATCATCATTGCCTCTGGATAAATTTTCCTTTGACCACCGTAAGTGTTCTCAATAAGAGAGCTGCAGTTCAATAACCACATTATAAATGCATAGACAGCTGAGGAGAAGAGTGTTTCCTCCAGGAATAAGTCAGGGAAAAACATCCACCCGGTTCCTGAAATCATAAATACTTCTAGCTGCATAAGAAAACATCTAACTAACTTTTACTCTGCTCAATTTGGGGTTCAATGGGATATTGTGCTATAATTTTTAGCAGCTTCTCCAACAACAATAAAATTATTCAAATAGAACAAAACCCAGAATTCAACAGCTGACAGGAAAGGCAAATAAGTGATTAACTGGCCACATTTATTTATATTAAAGTTGGCCTGCATGTCAATGAAGCAATAGCAGCTCAGCTATGATTTGGGAATTACTTAACAGGGAGCCTAATACTTGAACTGCATTAATTCAATCAGTTCCAATTTCTGGAAAGGCATAGCACATATTTTAATATAAGCAAATTAGGAGAAAACTCCAGAATCTACCTGTGGTTCTCAGAAATGTACTCCTAATTATAGTAAGCTGTCAGCATTTCTAATGCGTAAGCCATTATTCTGAGCTACACAGGAGATTTGTCAATGTCGAGTCTATATTACCAAACCTAGCCTGACATTCTCCCTCTTGATTCTATTAAGGAACAATCTGGGAGTACTGATAAAAATCAATTAAAGAAATCGCCCTGGATTCCAGCAGGTGGATTTGAGGAAAAGTCAACCTTACTATACTTAATATTTTCCCCTACCTCTATGTATACACTGAGTCCTACTCTCAAAAACCATACACATGTGACTTAAGTCAAAAGACCTGGGTTTGAATACTAACTCTTCCACACAAGTAAGCTACAAGACATTCATCCTTCATTCACTCAACAAATACTTTCTGTACCTATTATGTACCAAAAGGAACCCTGCTGGCATTATGGTTAAGCACTCGACTATTAACCAAAAGGTCAGTGGTTCAAACTCACCAGCAACTCCGCGGGAGAAAGGTGCAACAGTCTGCTTCCATAAAGATTACAGCCTTAGAAACCCTATGGGGCAGTTCTACTCTGTCCAATAGGGTCGCTATTAGTCGGAATTGACTCGACGGCAGTGGGTTTGGTTTTTTTGTTTTGTTTTATTATGTACCAAAAGATGTACTAAGAACACGTGATTCCCTTTCCTCCAGGAACTCAAGTCTATTAGGAGAGACAACCAAACAAACAATTGTAAAATTGTGTGGCATAAGTACAGACAGGGTGGTATGAGAATAGAGACAAGTGAGACTTGGGCAAGTGTCAAAAAAATCTTGGTAGTTAATGTCTAGGCTAACGACACAGTACCAGTAGCAAAAACCAAGCAAGAAGTAGGCAGATTCCAGCAAAGGGTAGAGTATGTGCTAAGGTATAAAGGCAAGAAAGAACACTCCGCATTACAGAACTGTTCAATCTCAATGGAACAAGGCAAGAGATAAGGCTAGAGATGTAAGTAGGTGCCAAACCGAGAAGAGTCTTGTATATCATATTAAGGAGTCTAAATGGTATTACGAAGGAAATAAAAAGCTCCTAAAATTTTTTGAGCAGAGAAGCACAATGGTAAAAATTTCATCTTATCGAAATCACAGGCAAGCTGGCTGGAAAGATGGGAGTGAATAGAGCAAATCTAAAGGACCCCTGCGGGCGCAGTGGTTAAGGGCTCAGGCTGCTAACCAAAAGGTCGGCAGTTTGAATCC
>NW_004443959.1:2542100-2571802 GCF_000243295.1 Trichechus manatus latirostris | reverse complement strand
CCAGCCGCTCCTTGGAAACCCTATGGGGCAGTTCTACTCTGTCCTATAAGCTCACCATGTGTCTAAATCGAGTTGACAGCAATGCTTAGTAGTAGTAAGTAGGTAAAGGCAATTACAGAGTGAGGTGGGAATAATCTACACAGGGATGTTATTTCTGGCAACGGATTTAGACAAAGGAAATTCTATGCCTTAGCTCTAGAAGCCTCTTTAACAGACATTTAACCCAACCCCCTCTCTATCTGTTGGCCAAACCTCTTGGGGCACCATCCTGTACCCTCCACCATTGGCAAAACCACCTTTGCAGTTATCTGGTACATGGATGCTGCTCACAAGCCAGCCAGCCCATCTATACTTGCTTGGCACCCTGCGCATGCTCTGCTGCTGTTTGTTGTTTTCACGTTTCATCTAGTTAACACATTTCTGCTCAATTGTAGAGCCAGTAAGAGCAAATACCCAATGATGACGGTTTTAGGGTGACAGAAGAGCCTCTGTACTTGACACATCTTTACCAATACAATGAAGTCTTTTATATATATATACTCTGACCCTGTGGCTTCAGAATAAAGTTCGCAGCCTGAACTTTGCCCAAGGCACTTTGAAGGAGAGGCTTTAACCATCCAACCTATCTCTGTCTCTGGGTCCATGACCTTCTCTATATACCAAGCAATTGTTTCCACTACTCATGGAATCAACCACCTTCCTTCTCCCAAAGGCTTCTCACAGTTTTCACTCCACATTCATTTTTTTCTTTTCTAAAATTCATTTATTTTGTTGTTGTTGTTTGGAATATACACAGCAAAACATACACCAATAAAACAGTTCCTACATGTAAAATTTAATGACATTGATTACATTCTTTGAGTTGTGCAACCATTCTCACACTTCTGAGTTGTTCCTCCCTCATTAACATAAACTCACTGCCCCTAAGGTTCCAATCTGATTTTTCAAGTTGATGTTGTCAACTTGATCCCATATAGGCAGTTCTTAAAAGATCATAATGCTCAAGGCAGACCTTTTTTTACTAGTTAAGCTAAACTCTTGTTCAACTGTAAGATGATTTCAGGGGATATTTTTGGTTTAAGGTTTAAAGATTATCCCAGGGCAAGAGTTTCAGTGGGTTCATCTACCCTCCATGGCTCTAGAGAGTCTGGAGTCCATGAAGATTTGAAATTCTGTTCTGCATTTTTCCCCTTTTGATCAGAGTTCTTCTATGGAATCTTTGATCAAAATGTTTAATAATGGTAGCGGGGCACTGTCCAGTTCTTCTGGTTACATGGCAAAGGAGGCAGTTGTTCATGGAGGCAATTAGCCACACATTCCATACCCTTCTCCTATTCCTGACTCTTCTTCCTCTGTTGCTCCAGGTGAATAGAGACCAATTGTTGTGCCCTGGATGGCTGCCTGTAAGCTTCTGAGACCCTAGGCATTATGTAATGAACTAGGAGGCAGAACAGAAGCACTAAACATGTTATTAGGCCAATTAACTGGTATGCCCCATGAAATCATGACCCTAGACCTCCAAACCGAGGAACTAAATCTCAGGAGGTGTTTGGCTGTACATAAGCAGCCTCAGTAGCTACTTTTTTTTTTTTGTCATTGTTGTAAATGTATCTATCACACAACTTGTGCCAATTCAACATTTTACAGCTGTACAATTTATTGACAGCAATTATAATAATCGGTTGTACAACCCTACCCTTAAATCAATGAGATTTTTCCATCACCATTAACTCTTTCCCCTTCCCTCCCACCCCTAGTAACCACTAATAAACTTTGGTTTCTACACATATGTCTTTTCTTGTCTTTTTATATAAGTGAGGTCATACAATATTTGTTCTTTTGTGATTGGCTTATTTCACTCAACATACCATCTTCAAGCTCTACTCATATTGTAACATGTATGAAGACTTCCTTTCTCCTGCTGGCTGAGTAGTATTCCATTGTATGTATGTACCACATTTTGTCTATCCATTCATCCGCTGATAGGCATTTAGGTTGTTTCCACCTTTTGGCTATTGCAAATAGTGCTGCAATGAACATTGGTGCACAAGTCTCTTTCTGAGCCTCTGCTTTCAAGTCTTTTGGGTATACACCTACGAGTGGAATTGCTGGGTCATACGGTAGTTCTATTTTTATTCTCTTGAGGAACCACCACACTGTTTTCCAGAACAGCTGTACCATTTTGCATTACCACCAGCAATGGGTAAGGATTCCAATTTCCCCACATTCTCACCAACATTTGTTATTTTCTGTTTTTTATTTTTTGTTTTGTTTTGTTTTTTTTAATCTTAGCCATCCTTGTGGGAGTTAATTGGTATCTCACTGTAGTTTTGATTGGCATCTCTCTGACATCTAATGACGCTGAGAATCTTTTCATGTGTTTAGTGGCCATCTGAATGTCTTCTTCGGTAAAAGTTATTCAAATCCTTTGCCCATTTTATGACTGGGTTATTTGACTTCCTGTTGTGAAGCTGTCAAAATTTTATATATATTCTAGTTATTAGATTCTTGTCGGATATATGGTTTCCGAAGATATTTTCCAGTCAATAGCTTGTCTTTTCACTTTTTTGGTAAACTCTTCTGATGAGCAAAAGTTTTTAATTTGTATGAGGTCCCATTTATTTATTTTGCCTTTTGCTGTTTGTGCTTTTGTAATTATATTAGATAATCCATTACTGAAAGCTATGCTTGACTGTGTTGCCTGCCCCTGCTTGTTCTTCTAAGCATTTTATGGTTTCAGTTTGCACATTTAAGTCCTTAATCCATTTAAATTTGTTTTTGTGTATGGTGTGAGGAAATCCAATTTTCCCAGCACCATTTATTGAAGAGAATTCTTTCCCCATCAGCTGAACTTAGCACCCTTATCAAAAATCAGTTGACCATAGGTGTGTGGGTTCACATTCGTTTTTGATGTTTTGCTTTCTCTCATCTTCAGGATTAGTGCCTGTATGGAGATAGTGGCCTACATACTTTTCAGTTGACCTGAATTGTATAACGCATCCTCATCTCTATTCTCTTTGTACCCTAATTTATGAAATGAATGCAATTTATGAAATGAATCCCAAGGCCAGATGAAGAGCAAATCTCCAAAATGGTAGAACACAGCTATAATGAATATAATTGCTAATACTAAAATTTATGTAGGGTTTCCTCTAATCTGCAGAAAGTTTCAAGTCTTCACATATAACCTTAATATTCATATGTTGCGAAAATAATGTTTTATTTCCTTTTGATAAAGAAAATGACTTGGCATAGTGAAATAAACACAAGCAGACAGAACTTACTAGCTGTGTGCCTTGTGCAAGTTACTTAACAAACTATGAGCTTCACTGCCTCATTTATTAAATGTCAATAATATTACGTAGCTGTCATGGCTGTAAGAAGTCTAAAAGAAAATGTATATAAAATACACAAACTAAGGCCTGGCATAAAGCAGGTGCTCTACAGATGAACAGGATCATGCAACTTGTTCAAAAGCATATGCCAACCACACTTTAACTGTACCTCTGTTAAATACTTTACAATGCTTTCTCTTATAAATATTACATTATAGCTTTCTGTGGACAGGGACCATGTCTCCTTCAAGTATTTGCCTGTTACAGAGCATAGTAGTGTACCTCGTACACATCGAGTGCTTCATAAAATGAGGACACACTGAACAGCAGTGGCTTTTAAGTCAATGGTACCAATTTATACTACCAGTTGCCATCAAGTTAACTGTGACTCATGGTGACCCCATGAGTGTCCTGAATAGAACTGTTCTCCACAGGGTTTCCAGGGGCCGATTTTTCAGAAGTAGATCACTAGGCCTTGCTTCCAATTTGCCTAGGGGTGGACTCAAACCTCCAACCTTTCAGTTAGGAGCTGAACGCATTAACCATCCCCATCACCCAGGATGTCAAATGTAAACTCTACTCATGAGTATATAGATGATGTAATCTGGGGCAAGTTACTTTATATCTGTTTCCTCATCTTTAAAAGAATGTCAATAATCATGCCTTCCTCATGGTTTGTTGTGAGACACAAATAAGGCATTTTAAAGCACTCTTTTCTCCATTAGTATGTAAAAGCAAACTGGAAACTGCACTTACTCTCAAGGAATCAAAAACTAATGACTGACAAAGCTGTACAAGCAACCAATTCTCAGAAGGAATCTGAATATAAGCATTATTGAAGAATCACAAACAAAAGCTCTGGGAGCAATTAATTGCTTCTCTTGACTCCTCTGGGCCTCAGTTTCTTCAGATGTAAAATAAAGGAATATCACCAGATTATCACCTTTCTAGGACTAAAATCCTATGAATGCATAAAAATTCAACCATTAAAATAAAACAAATCCTTATAAATCCCTCCCGGTGTGGAACTGGAGAAATTCTACATCCCATCTCATTTATGCTCCCACTAAATACTCAGAACAGATTGATTTCTTTGTTAAAAAATATAATTTCAGACCAATAAATTATGACCAATGAATTCCTACACAGTTTAAACAACTTTATCTGTTATCCCTTACTAAGGTAAAATTGTCTAGTCCCTCTGTAGATAATTTTTATTTCATATTTTTAATATATCAAAATTGTTCACTTTTCCTAAGAAATATTTAAGAAATAATACCTAATATTTCAGTCTTCAGAATGGGCCAGACAGCATGCTAAACACACATGTACTCAATCTCATTTAATACTAACAACCCTATAGGATACGCATCTGCTAGTATCATCTCTGTTTTACAGTTATGTGAAATTAAACACAAAAGAGTTAAGTCACTTGTCTAAGGCCATGCAGTTGGTAAATAGTAGAGCGGTGATATGACTCCCAAGCATAATGCCTCCTAAGAACCATTCTTTATTTTTGGTACCTCTTGACATAAAACAGTGTATACGCACCTCCCACTAAACATAAATAAGACTTGACATTAGAGTCCTCTTATAATTGATTAATTTTCAATGATGGATTCTAATACTTTCATTCTATATCACATCTAGATAGACTTTTTTCACACATACCTTCTTCCTCTTCTTTCTATACATGAATGCTACATGTATGTAAATACAAATGTACATACAGGACACACAAGGTAGGTGTCAGAACGGATATCAGATTTGATCTGCATTGCCAAGCCTCTCATTTCTTCTTCTCTAATGAAACATTAAGAGTTTTGGAATCATGAGAAAAAATACCATTTTCTGTTCAACTCCTTGACGTAAGTATACTTCTTTTTAAAATTCTGTTCTAATAAGATGGAGGGAGGGAGGAGGGTAGGTAAGCTTTCTGTTAATTCCTACCTAAGAGGTTTCTTAAGAGTCTTCAAGTTTATGATCATTAAATATTTGTTAAGTGTACAGGAACACTAATTTTCAGTATTTCAATTTACTGTATAAAACATACTACATTAGAGACAACTTCTCACAAAGATTTCCACCAAAGAAGTAAAATTAGTTATGGGAGAAAACAACATAGGAATTGACGTCAAAGAACCTGGATTACTGGTTTTCCCTCCTGAGCTACAGGTTTTCCATTACTAAAACTGAAATAGGGTCTTCATAAAGTTTAAATGAGACTGGTTGGATGATCGCATTGTAAGTCCTAGCTCCCCATGCAAATTATTTATCATTATCACTACTACTTTGTATCCCTTCCTCAAGGGACTTAACTGGTTATGATTACTTGCTATTATGGATTGACTTGTGTCCCCCCCAAAATATGTGCTATAAATACTAAACCCCTATACTTGTAGATGTGATTCTATTTGCGAGTAGGACTTTCTTTCTTATGTTAATGATATGATATCAATGAAGGGTATGTCTTAAGTCAATCACCCTTGAAATATGAAAAGAGCAGATTAAGCACAGAGAAGGAAGCACTGATGGGGAAAGACTGATACAATGCCACAGGAAGATCACCAAGGAACCGAGGAACAGAAGCTAGACAAAGAATTTCCCCAAGAGCCAACAGAAAGATAAAGCCTTAGCTTAGAGCCAGTGCCCTAAATTTGGATTTCTAGCCTCCTAATATATATGAAGAAGAACATGGTATCAGGATTGGTGGAAGTCTCATTAACAACCTGTGATATGTAGGTGATACAATCTTGCTTGCTGAAAGTGAAGAGGACTTGAAGCACTGATGAGGATCTAAGACCACAGCCTTCAGTATAGATTAAACCTCAACATAAAGAAAACAAATCCTCACAACTGGACCAATAAGCAACATCATGATAGAGAAAAGAGTGAAGTTGTCAACGATTTCATTTTACTTGGATCCACGATCAACACCCATGAAAGCAGCAGTCAAGAAATCAAATGATGTACTGCATTCAGCAAATCTGCTGCAAAAGACCTCTTTAAAGCGTCCATGCCATGGTATTTTTAACCAGCTCATATGCATGTGAAAGCTGGACAGTGAATAAGGAAGAACAAAGAAGAATTGATGCCTTTTAACTCTGATGTTGGCAAAGAATATTGAATATACCATGAACTGCCAGAAGAACAAACAAGTCTGTCTTAGAAGAAGTACAGCCAGAGTGCTCCTTGGCAGCAAAGATGGTGAGACTTCGTCTCTCATAATTGGACATGTTATCAGGAGGGACCAGTCTCTGGAAAAGGACATCATGCTTGGTAAACGAAAAAGAGGAAGACCTTTGACGAGATGGAGTGACATGCTGGCTGAAAGAATGGGCTCAAACATAGCATTGATTATGAGATGGTGCAGGATCCGGCAGGGTTTCATTCTGTCATACACAGGGTTGCTACAAGTCGGAACCAACTTGACACACCTAACAACAACAACAACCTCCTAAACTGTGAGAAAATAAATTTCTGTTTGTTAAAGCCATGCACTTGAGATATTTCTGTTATATCATCACTAGATAACTAAGATACTTGCAATATTCTATTTAAATTTTATTTAATAAAAATGCTTCTTATGAAACTCATCGTTTTCTCAAAATATCCCAAAGTATCCCCTTATTGACTCCAACACTTCATTTCATACATTCAATCCTTCACTCCCCCAAGGGACCAACATATTAAAGTTTCTAAAGCATTTTCACATCTATTTTCATTTGAGCCTCATACTAACCCAGCGAGATGTGCAGGAGACTGCCGCTCCTGTTCTATAGCTGATCAAAGTGTGGCCCAGGCTTTCATAGCTGTAGTCAAGCCTTCTGGCTCCTCACTTAGTGAGCTCTCTACTACAACAGGCCCTTTTTTCTGAGTAGGTCTCCATAAATGCTTCTACATCCAGTCTCACACCGAAAATTACTAATATTTTTTTGTTCAGAGTACACTCAAATCTCCCTCTTTTCCCCACCTAAATTCAATTACATGATCCAGGGGTATGGAAGCTTTTAGCCTCTAAGAAGCTCTTGAGGGACATAAAGTCATAAAGGACAGCTTCAAAAATTTCCATAATCAGTATTCAAAGTGATAATACAAAACATCACAGGCTGCAAAAACTAACAACATAAAAAGACATCAAGAATTTAAAAGGAAAGTTTGGAAAGTTAAATTATTCTTTCTCCATCCTCCCCCCGCCAAAGCTTAGCAATGTAGTTCTTCAGGAAGGTAAATAAATTATGATATTTTTAAAAAGAATATGGTCAAATCCCTGTAAAAACCAAATATACATAAATATTCATGACAGTAGAATGCTCCATGACTTAACCTACTGCTCACTAGTAGAGAAATAAATTCATTCTGGTTTAATGGTCTCCATTTCTTGGTAATATCATTTGAAAAGTTTTAAACAGGTGGTGTGTTTCCCCCTAGGGTTTTTATTTTGCTTGAGATAATTTTCTACTTTGTATTTTCAACTAGTAGTTGAAAAAACCACATTTTAGAAATAGTCTACCATAAAGTTTTGAATTTCATCCCCTGCTGGCTTTACTTCGGTAGCATATAAAACTAAAAGACGTTTCCATCTTTTAACTGATTTTATCGTCTGAAACCTTTTTCAAAAGAATGCTTGGAGAATCACACTTCGAGATGCATTTACAATAATTACAAAGGTAAGATATAAGTGAAAAAAGTCAAGGTGTGGAACATTGTGTATAGCTTACTCACACTTGTGTGAATAGTTACATCAATATGAATATCCATAAACTACTTTTGAAAGGCTACAAAAGGGAAATACTGACTTTTTATTTACACCATTTTCAGTTTTTGGCCATGCATACATTCTTTTTTAAACATAAAAACTAGCTAATTAGGACAGAAGAGAAATTGCTCTCCAACTGACTACTTGGCAACTATCATTATATATCACTACAAAGGAAAATGAAGGCAGAGGAGACTGCTCCACAGACCATGTAGGAAAGCCACTGAGTTCAAGGAGCCTGCTGACAGGTTCAGAACAGTGCTTCCCTTCAAGCTGCACTGGTCTGTTATTCAAAATAACTCCCTAAATTATATCAGTACTTTAATCAAACCTAGTAATTTACCTAAGTTATTGTTCCTATAGCACATAACTACAGGGGATGGAAAGAGAAAATGTGAAGAGACTGTAGAATTATAAACAAATCAAACTGACAACTGAGTGAAAGCTAAGCTTCAGCGAGTGTTACTATGTGCAGGCAAGAAATTGAAACCACTTTGATTTCAATTTCCAAGATGATTCATCAGGAGTCTGTCATATTTAACTACAAACTCAGCAGTCCTGATCTATGCAGAGGAAGATGCTCAAAAGACTCAAATAATGAGTAATTAGGTAGTCAATAAAAAACTCTGTGTACTTAAAACATCCAGCTACTGTGCCTATCTGTGATTCCTTCAAATCCAAGGTCAGGACTCAAAACTGAAAAACTTCAGCCTGCAAGATGTCCTAATGCACAGCAGTTGAAATGATTCCTGAAGTAATTTATATGCCATTAAACAATCACTGAGTAACTATGGCGGGTTAGGGTTTGGACATACAGAGATACATAGTTTCAGCCCTCAAATAAGATCACCAGACTGAGAGGAAACTGATGTGCATCAATTACAATAGCCTAAAAGAACTGCTTCAGTGGGGGTGTAGATACAAAGAGTAGTGAGAGATGGGAGAAGGTAGCTGGATATCTGCTGAGGAATCAGAGAAGGCTTCATAGAGTAGCTTCATCTGAACTCAGTCAACAGTAGGGAGGAAAAGGGATTCACATCTGCATGGGCACAGGGGCATGAGAAAGCATGGTAATCTCAGAGAAATGTAAGTTCTGTACAGCTGGAACGTAATCCTCAAAAGAGGTAGTGTCAGGAAACATGGCTAGAGGGTAAGGAAGGGCCAGACAGTTCACTGAGAGTTTTCTCTGTCATACACAGGTGTTTAGACTTTACCCAGTAGGCACAAAGGAGCACATTAAAACATCCTGCTGGAATTTTCCATTAGACTTACATGCCAGAAAGATCACTTAAGTCCAAAAAACAGTGACACTGCTTCTTTTGAAACAAAGCTGGAGCAATAGCATGTCCAAGTAAAAAGCAGGTGAAGACTAGAATCAGGAGCTCCATGTGACAGGACGTCATTTTCTACCAGATTAACCCCGGGCAAGCAACCAATTTCTCTGAGTCTTATCTTCTGCAAAGAAGTTTCCTCTTCTGCAAAATGCGGCTGCTTTGAGGATCAAATGGCAGAATGAGTGTGAAAGGTACTGTAAGACAGCCAAGTGCCTTTGTAGGGTTAGTTTGCTATTTCTGCTGTCCCCTGGCAATTCCAAAAGAGAAAGTGCCCAAGCTGACTGTTGCTGTCACACCCCTTCCTGACACTTTCTTAGCCAGATAGGAGAAGATCCCCCACCACATCATAATGAAATCTGGTCAAGGACCACATTTCTGTCTTTTAGCTCTAGAATCAGACAACTCTTCTCTACTTTTAATTTTATACAACAACTTTTCAATACCATCTCAAAAACTCTGGGAAAAAAACACATCTACATATGTAGGCACAGTGACACTTCTATACCTTTGTTACTGCTCATCTCTCTGTCTAGTATGCTCTTCTAATATCAGCATGGTGCTGCTTGAGGTCTTTATACAAAGGTCACCTTCTCAATTGAGGTCTTTCCTGACCCTATTTAAATTACACTACACACACACACACACACCCACACACACTCACTTCCCATCTCTCTTCTTTGCTTTATGCTCTTATAGCTCTTATCATCATGTAACATAGCAAATATTTTGTTTATGATATCTCTTTTCCCAAAAGAATATAAGCCCCTAAAGGGCAGGGATATTATTTTATTTTAGTTTTGGTGAAAATAAACATAAGAAAACATAACCCACTCAACACTGTCTACATGTGCAGTTCAGTGACATTGGTTACATTCTTCACATTGTGTCACCAGTCTTGTTATCTCTACCCACATTGTTTTACCACCATTAACTTAGACTCTCTGTTCCCTAAACCTCTCCTCTGTGTTTTAGAGTTACTGTTGTCAGTTTGATCTCATGTAGACAACTCCTTAAAAGAACACACTGTTCAAGGCAAACATTCTTTACTAGTTGAGCTAACCTTCTGTTTAATTTAAGGATGACTTCAAGGGATAGTTTCGGTTCAAGGCTTAAAGACTAATCATTTCAGGGCAATAGATTGAGGGCTTCCCTCCCAGTCTCAGTGGGTCCAGTAAGCAGGCTTTCTAGAAGAATTTGAAATTCTGGTCCACACTTTTCCTCTTTTTGACAAAGATTCATCTATTGGGTCCTTGATCAAAGGGGCAAGGATTTTTATAACATTTATAACGTAATGTTTATAAAATATAATATACATATATTTTTAAAACATTGCCTGGCATAATTACTTGAAAAATATTTGATGAATACACACACACACACAGAGATAATTAAATTATAAGTATTGTAAAATTATTCATTAATTTTTAGTCATCTACCCAATAAACACTTGCTTAGTGTCTGGTATCTTTATTCTACATTCTGCTCTAAGTGTCGGGAATGCCATAAATACAACACAGACAATGCATTCAAACAGCTCATTATCTAGTGAGATGAAAAGTGTATAAGCTCAAAATAATAGAGTACAAGTGCTATAATAGAGGTAAGTATAGGACAATACAAAAGTGCAGGGAAGAATACCCAACATAGCTTGGGTGTACTTTAGAAAGCTTCCTTGGTGAGATAACACCTAACCAAAGTAGCTAAGCAAATAAATGGTGGGACAAAACAGTATAAGCAGAGAGGACACCATTTTTAAAGTCAAGAAAACAGAACACACAGAAGAAAGTACAGGGTGTTTGAGAAATTATAAGTAGTTTGGTATGGCTAGGACAAGGAAAGATGAAGTTGGAGATACAGACAGAGGCCAGATCATGGCGGGGACGTGCAGACCTTGCTAGGGCAATGGAAACGAATGAAGAATTTTAGGTAGAGAGTAAGATGACCAGACCTCCATTTTAGAAAGAATACTCCAGCAGATATGTGGAAAAAAGATATAAAAGTAATAAAAATGAACACAGAGTGCTACAGTAGTTTAGGTGAAGAACTATAGAAGCCTTGATTAAGGTGATGTCTCTGGGAATAGAGAAGAAAACAAGCTGGAGAGCTATTAAACTCTCCCCACACTCCCCCTTAACACATCTGTCTATCTGGGAAGAGTTTTTGCATCTTGATGTGAAAAAAAAAAAAAAAATCTTTCTAATTCTTCGTTTCTCCTTTCAGACCAACAATCAAATGCTTTCCACAAGCTGCCAAGAAGCCCCTGGAGAAGTAGCTGGCTCGTGACCTGGCCATGGCTATCTCAAGGCTGTTTCCGTGTAGGACAGCTGAGAAATTAGAAATCACAGGCTGAGGCATTATTACTGGGCCACATGGATTTTACTGGCTCCTGGCAGGGGGGTTCTATGGTGCAGTGGTTAAGCGTTTGGCTGCTAACCAAAACATTGGCAGCTTGAATCCACCGCTGCTCCCTGGAAACCCTACGGGGCAGTTCTACTCTTTGCGGAGCCCTGGTGGCTCAGTGGTTAAGAGCTTGGCTGATAACCCAAAGGTCGGCAGTTTGAATCCACCAGCTGCTCCTTGGAAACCCTATAGGGCAGTTCTACTCCGTCCTATAGGGTCACTATGAGTTGGAATCGACTCGACAGCAATGGGTTAGGTTTTTTTGGTTTATTCCCATATAGATATAATGCTGTTTTCTGAAGCAATGACCCTGAATAGCAGCTTCTTTGTGCCACTGGGCCAAAATTATATTGCGAATGAAAGAGGGAGCCCCCATTTCAGCACTTGGATCTCATGAAAATGGCATCCATTTAGAAATCTCAGTCAAGTATATTTTGAGGACCCAAACTACTTGTAAAAAAAAATCAAGCTCTATAACAAAGCACAATGCTTTTGGTCAAAGTAAAGTTTCACTGTGTTTCAACATACTTGGAGTTTTAGAGCAAATTCTTGGCATACACAGCATTAGTGGAAAGATAAGGGTATTCAGAAGCCAACGCTAGAAAACATGCCATAAAAATTCTGTGCCAGCCGTTCAAATGAATGTAATTAAAAAAACATTAAGTACATTGTTCTGTTCTAGAAATAAACTTGCCAAGCTTACACCTATATAACTGTTTCATTTTCTGAATTTATAACACAGTAGGTCAATGTACATTTCTTGCTCTGCATAAAAACATACCTGAGATATAAAAATAGAATAAATTACTAGAGTACCGAATAAAGTATAAAGCAGTCAGTAGCTACTTTAAATTTAAAAAAAGAAAAAAAAGGTCTTGGTTACCTAAATAAATTTATATCAACTGGTTATAAAAGGAAAAAAAAAATCCTGTTTCGTGGCCAAATATTACCATAATAATAAAAGTGTGCCTAAGAACTATATATACCTAATAATGATAAAACCCTGGGGGGATTAACCTGTGTGTGGATGGTTTACCCACTCCTCTGCTTTCTTAAAATAAAAATTACATAGTTAAAAGCCATAGACATTTGCCATGAATGGAATGTTTTCACATACCTGTAGGTTCTCAGACATGTTCTGGATGGTTGAGGCAGCTGTAAGTTTGATTTGTATGCAGAATTATTTACACAATATGCTTTGGGTAGGAGAAGGAAGAATCCTGCCTCAATCATCTGGACCTTGGATTTGTGTACTTGGTGGATTTGAAGATCTGATCTATTTGTATGTCTATTCTCAAGATGATCATTTTAAAAAGTAAAAAAAGCAGATCATTTACTAGCGCCAATAATTAAAACTGGTTTATACAAGTAAACCTAGAGAGTGGAGAGCTTTGATTTTATAGCAGCATCTGTGTTACTTCTGTGTCTACAGAAGAAAGTACATGTGACTTGTGGCTACACTTAGGTTGCTATCCCTCAGAAATTAACAATAAAGTTATATACAAGAGGCCTGAAGCTTGATGGCAAGTAGGTATGTTTCAACATTTCATTTGTGCAATTACTACTCTAAACTCTCTGACTTAAAAAAAAGTGCAGCATTGCTACAGAATTATGTGGCTCACCTTCCTAGATTAGATACAGCCATCTTCCATTTAGCATTTCCCACCACTTTAGCCTCCCCTAACTAAGAAACGGAAACTCTGGCGGTGCAGTGGTTAAGAGCTATGGCTGCTAACCAAAAGACTGGCAGTTTGGATTCACCAGGTGCTCCTTAGAAACCCTATGGGGCAGTTCTACTCTGTCCTATGGGGTTGCTATAAGTCGGAATCGACTCAACAGCAATGGGTTTTTTATGGGTAACGAAGAACTTTGTAAAAATAAATGAAAGAAAAGTCAGGGGAAAGAGTCAGCACTCACAATAAATATCAGAGACTTTACCGTCTTAGTGATGCCTGGAAAGCTAACTACATCTAACACAGAAAAGGCAGCAACTGTCCGCCACTTGGAAAGTCTTCTGGATACAAAGCAGATCAGTCCCTCCAAAGAGGTAAAAACGTGTTTTGCTTATTTTATAAAAGCTTTAACTGTGCTCATCAATAAAGGGGAAACAATGAGGACTCACCCTGTAAAGAGGATGGCACTTGCCAGTGAAACATGGCGCCAAACGGGCATAGATCTGTAGGCTATAGTAGTACGCTGCCAGCTGGAGCGACAAAGCAGAGTGGGACTGCTTTTCAAAGCACTTGTTAGCATCTAACACCTGAGAAGGAACATGACAGAATTAACTCAGCTGAAAGGAAATGAACAAGCTTGTAATAAATCATTACATTTCTAGTCATTACTGTAAGATTTTAGTTCAAAATTTCCATCATATCAACACATCAACTCAAGCTCAACTTAATGTGGCTACATTAAAATTCAGAAGACACTATAAAGGCAGACCCTATACACGCATAGTAAAGTAGATTTAAAGACTGGCATTTAAGCCAACACTAGAATTCACTCCCTGGATACTGATCAGGGTCCTTTCAACACCTAAAAACTATCAGAAGGAATTAAAACGTATTATAAACAATCTCACTGATGAAAATCCCCAGCATAGATATTTAATTTATTCATTTTTAAGTTCCTCTTATTGGTAAGGGTAAACTTACCTGTGGTAAAGCAAGGAGATAAGCGAGAGCCAAGGTCATGTCATTTGGTAAAGCATCGTTGGCTAGCCGTAAGAGAACTGAAAGCAGAAACAAAGAAAAATGCATTAATTTGCTTAAGGATTTATCTGAAATTCACAGTTACTAAGTGCCATGCTTTTAGTCCTATATGATCTCAACAGATATTAGCTCCAAAGGACCCTTTATGAGAGTCTATTCAGCACCATTGAAATACAGATCACATGGAACTATGCGAACTGGTAACCTGCTGATCATTACTTACACTAGAGGAAATCTTGGATACTGCAGCTGCAATATCTAAGCACAAACTCTTCAGTAAGGATGGCTACTTACAGTTAACTTATCGGTTTTAAAGACCAGGACGGTGCTATAAAATTACATATATCAATGACAGCTAATGCGAATGATGATTATATGAGCACTAACGATCAGAGCAACAAAACAGCTTTGTGAATGCCAATTTAGGATAAATCTTTTGATTATTACAATAATGAAAAAATTGTTTTGCTAATTCCAAGAACACTTCTCTTCACCACCCTTCAAAAAAAAAGAAAAAACACACAATAATAACCGCCTCTCGTTTTGCTTATATGATGTCTTCAAAGGTCCCCAACTATTAACAATGCTTTTCCACAAAGTTTTTACACAAGCAGTAATCTGTCAGTGTCACAGAATTAATAAAAAGAGTACACTGACAATAAAGCTTGTGTTTATATACAGTTTGTGTTAATAAGGAGGTATTTCATTCATTTAGGGCCTTAGTGACAAATACCAGTGAGTCTTTTAAGGAACACAGATTATGATGATCTGCACTAATGAAGGAGAACAGCTTGCAAACAGTCCAAAGTAAATGATATTTGACTTTAGAAATGCACCATATTATTATTTCCCAGGAGATTTATCTTCCAAATTGTGTCTTAACTAAAAAAATCAAAACTGTTGCCGTCAAATCGATTCCAAATATTGGTGTCCCCATATGTGACAGAGTAGAACTGCTCCATAGGGTTTTTCTTGACTGTAATCTTTATGGAAGCAGATGACCAGGTCCTTCTGCCATGGCACTCTTGGGTGGGTTCGAACTGTCAACTTTTAAATTAGCAGCCGAGTGCAAACCGTTTGTGCCACTTAGGTTCCTAATAGTGTCTTACTTAGACTAATATTTCAGTCATTTGTATAATCTAAGTCTAGTTGATAATCTGGGTGGTGGGGATGGGGCTGGGGTTAGGATCAACCAACCTAGAAGTCAAAATTTCCTGTGGATGATTCACATGAAGGGGTTAAAAAAAAGAGCTTAATCCACTGTGGCTATACAAAGAGATTATCAGTTCTCTAAATAATCATTTCCTTTGTGTTCACCAAACCTTAAGAACCAAATGGACCACCAGTCAGCCTCAGGCCTCCTAAGGAATTGTACAGTTTTAAAGACACTTTCTAATCAAAAGTTACTAGTTTCAAGGTCCATTCCAAATGCATTCCTTCATTCGATCTGATTGAGAACCTTCTCTGAACCAGCCACTGGCCTAAGAAGAATGAGAGTCCCTGCCCTTTAGGAATAAACAGACTTGGTAAACAGAAAGTCTCTGAATAAATAATTTAAAAATGCAATGCAAAGGTCCTAAATCAAACTTGTACAAATAATTTTGAGAGCAAAAAAGAGGTATAAAATCGTTAAATATATGCTAGAAGACTACTAAAAACTGAAGGATGAAGGTATAAATTTCAGATGCCAAAAGATAAAGCAAGAGAATACATGTAAGCTTAATCTGCTGAGCTATATGGACTATTTGAGAAAGATTCAGAGTTTAAAAAAGCACATACACATACACACACACACACACACACACACACACACACACACACACACACACGCACACGCACAGAGTTTACATTTTGACTTATGCCTGGCCCATATACTATATACCCTACCATTCTATAGCTTCCTAACAGTCCTTTGGGACTCTTTTTTGCAGGGAGAGGACCAACTCTTTCAATAATAACAATTTTTCTGCTTTCTTTCTTATAATCTTCTGTGACTTTCAACTGCTACCTCATCTAGGTATCCTTCCACCTCCATTTTAATTCTCTTCAGAAATTTCCCCTTCTTTATGTATGAAAGAGTCAATTTTGAAACAAGTATATTGGAACCTACTCTTCAAAATTCATACTGTCTCTTCAAAGATATCCCTCAGGAGTCTTCCTCATTGGAGGACCATCCCTGTGAGAGTTGTGGTTGGGGCCAGTTTAAGGCCCATCCGAGAAAATCAGCCCCATTACAGAAAACCTCCAGTCACACCTTTTTTTTTTTTTTTAATCATAGTATTAGACTTAATTTTTCCCTTCATTTAATGTGCATTTGTCTATTTCCAAAAACCAAAGCACCCTCAAAGGATAAAAATATGCTACCGCTGAAGATTTTCAAGAGTATACTATAGACCACGAAGGAAACAAAAACAACCAAAAAACAGAAAACAAAAACAATAAAAAAGAACAATGATAACACAGTTGGAATAAATGCAAAGTCCCCAGGAGATATCTTTGAAGGGGAGAATCTTCATCTGAATGTGTAAGTTCCAGTAGGTTTATTTTAAAAGCAGTTGCATTATTTCATAGACACACAAGATGTTCACTAGCATTTCTTGAACATACATAATCAAATTACAAAGCATATCTCAGGCAGAATAGACAGTTACCTTCCATGAGCTAAAAGTAATGACAAAAACCACCCTGACAGAGAAGTCTAAAGGATTATCATTGTTATTTTTAATAAGAAATAAAAGTCATCACCCTAACATAAAAATGTTTTCTCCAAGTGAATAATATCCTATAGACTTTATTTCACATACACAACTAAAACAAGATCTATAAATATACAGTGACTCTCTGCTCTACAAAACCAGGCAGAGTGGCACAGTGGGAAGGAAATCGTCTTTGGAACTAGAAAGGCCTGAGAGGGGATCAAAGCTCTGGCCCGTCACTGATTTACTGGGTGACTTTGTCCTTCAACATTCAGATTTTTTATTTTTAGGAAGTTATGCTATACATAGAAGTCCCTGGACGGTACAAATGGTTAATGCACTTGGCTGCTAACTGAAGGGCTGGCGGTTCAAGTCTACCCAGACATGCCTTGGAAGAAAGGCTTGGTGATCTACTTCCAAAAAATCAGCCACTGATAAACCTTAGGGAGCACAGCTCTACTCTGACAAACATGGGGTCACCATGAGGTAGAATTAACTCAACAGCAACTATTTTCCTTTTTTTATGCTGTACATATATCATCTATTATACGATATCCCCAGTATGATCTGGGAGTACCCCATAATCAAAGATATTAATACTTCTGCTGTGAAACATTGGAATACACGCACTAATTGGGAGAGCAAATAGCCTCATAGCAGTTTAGTCCAGGTTTTGATGCCAAACAAGTTATGAAAAATCCTTTAGGTATTTGAAGCTTTTTGGATTTTGGATCTGAGCCTTATTTTCCTCATACATAAACTAGTATTAAATGAAATAAAGTATGCAAAATGCACAGGATCTCTCTAGCATATAGAAATTACCCAGTAAATTCCCTTCCTCTCTCTATAAATTTCAGACTTGAGGAATCAAATTATTTTCTTCAGCTATTTCAGTTCTTCAGTTGAATTCCCTCCTAAAAATGATTGATAATAGATTCTTCCATTACTAAATACCACAGCGGTAACAGAGGCAATTACCTTCTGTTTTATAGAAATCATAATTATTAATGAATTAACGATTGCATTTAAGCATGTAGACTAATTTCGCTAAGAATAACAGACTTGAACAGTCACACCTGATTATCTGATACACTTCCACTACCATATTTATTATTGTTAGCTTCTTTTCACCAAGCCCTCGATAATCATTTGAATTAGTTATTCCTCATAACCTCTATATGAAAAAAATTTTTTTTTTTTTTTACAAAAGAAGATTTCAAGTCACAAAAAGTCCTTTTTTTCTATTTGCCCTGTGACAACACACAAACAAACCACCCTAGTCTTGGGAAAAATGACTCTTCCCTTGACACCTACCCATTCTAACAAACTCAGCAGTTGTTTCCTTTTCTTCACTGCTAAACTTCTTCAATAATGGGTTTGCCCCAACTGCATCCACTACCTTGACACTCATTCTTTCTCCAAGACCCTAAAAACAGGCTTCCATACCTCTGTCCTAAATGATTCTGCCTCCAACAGTCACCAAACCCAACGGTCTTTTCTCTCTTCTCACTGTAGCACTAAGCACAGCTAGATATTCTCTCTGTGGGCTTCAGGGACACTGAGTTTTCCAGCAACGGTTCCTCAAATGATCCTCTTCTCTGTGTCACCAGATCCTCTAAGTCCTCCTTGATTGCTCAATGTGGGTATAATGTTAGGTTATTTCACCATCATCTGTCAATACCATTTTACATTCTTTCACCTGGAGAACTCAACTACATCCTTAATTCCAACTGGCACACTAGTCTGTTTTCCCAATCTTTATCTCCAGGCTTGACTCATCTCCCAAGACTTACATTACCAACACTTGTTAAATATTGCCACTAAAATATTCCCCAAATTAATCATTCTTTACCTAATATCATCCTTATTTCTGAAAACAGTACAGTATTCTCCCAATAAGCCAAACTTGAAACCTCTGTGCCATCTTGGACGTCATCCTCTCTTCTCTTCCCAATATTCAGATCATCATCAAATCCTGTTGAATTATTTCCAAAAAACTGTTTCAAACATACTTTCTATTTTCATTGCCATAAACTCTCATTTAGGCATTCAATGTTTGAAAACTGGACTCCTTCAACAACTCCCCAACTCTACTCGATGCTTTCTGTCTTCCTTCTTCCATTCCACTCTTCAGACAGAAGTTTCATATTAAATTAAATCAAGCACTCATGTACTCATGTCATTTTTCAGCTTAAAAAAAAAAGACAAAAACAAACACACAAAAAAACTATTGGTTCCCCATCCCCTACATACTGAAAGTTAAAATTCCTTATTTGGCACTCAAGGTCTCCATAAATCTGCGTCAACCTTAATTTGTGGTTTTAATTACCACTATTCCTGGCCTATACACCAACCAAATTAGTCTGACAACCAAATTATTTATGTTGCAAACACTCTGTCATTGCATACCTTTATACAGTAATAATTATGATAATAAATTATTCTTATTGTAAAATAAAAATGCCTATAATTTTTGAAATGTCTACTGTGATGAGCCAGATATGAGACAGATGTTTTGCACGAACATCTCCCTAAGTGTCACGAAAATCTTGCAAGAGAGCTAGTATTAGCTCAATTTTACATAGGCTCAGAAAACTTATATAAATCACTCACTCTCAGAAAGGCAGTTAATATGCAAAGAAAGGAAACGGGAGATCCAAAATAGGATAGATGTCTTTCCTTTCAGTAAGTATCAGACTTTGACAATCTTATGCTATCACAAGCAAATGCTGCATGAATATATGCCATTTTTTAATATGTGTGAATATATTCATAACATAAATTCCTAGAAGTAGAATTACTGGTCAAACAATACATGCAACTGTAATTTTCATAGCTATTGGAAAACTGCCATGCATTTTTTAAATTCCCACTTTAACCCTAGTCCTCACATTTCCATCGGAACTGCTGTTTAGCTGGAGTAATTCATCCACTTGAAGGTCCATTTGGTCCATTTCGCTAGAGGCTTCCTGACATCCATTTCAACTACCCATGACAAAGAAGATCTTTTAAAGTAGAGGAAAGTCCCAAATTCCCTCCCAAGGTAAGCCTTCGTTCATGAGTTGACTACTCAAAATTAATCCAAGGGAAAAGGCACCACAGCTTTCTATTTCCCCTTTCAGGGAAAGTCTGACTCAGACTTTAGCCCCACTGACACCTGATGAACGCAGTGAAGTTCAGAATAGTAACTGTATTTAAATTCTTCTGTGATTGGGTTCTCTTATTGGAGCCACCTTCCTGCAGATGAAAATTAGAAACTCTGGATAAAAGTATAAAAAGCAAACATCAGAAGCCACTGGAGACTACCAAAAAAAGACAAAACCTGGAGTGTAGTTGCCATTTGGAGAATGAAGGGCACTGGTGAGATTCCCATTTTCACAGCTTTTGTCCTGAGGTAGGGCCGGGTCTGTTCTACAATGGCCAGAAAAAAAACTCAGAGAGAAAACCTGCAGTCTTGAATATTCCAGAAAAAAAAACATGATAGCTGGAAAAGAAGGGAGCTCTGCCAGTTTCGTATAAAAGTAAGCAAATGACTAGTCTCTGACCCAGCAATCTCACTCTTAGACTTTACCCATGAGAAATAAAAACGGATGTCCACAAAAAGACTTGTAGGAAAGAGTTTATACCAGCCTTTTCATAGAAGCCATAAGCTGGAAACAGTCCCAGTGTCCCTTAACAAGAGAATGGATAAAAATGTTGTATACGATACAATCAAATACTACTCAGTAATAATTAAAAAAAACTACTGATACATGGAATATATGAATCTCAAAAGCTTCCACTTTAAATTTTATGCCAGAGAATACATATTGTATAATTCCATTTAATTAAGTCCTAGAACAGTCAAAACTAAATCTACAGTGGTGAAAAAATTAGAATATTGATTGCCTTCCAGGAAGTATAAAGGGGATATTTACTGCAAATAGGTATAAACTTTCTGGGGTAATGATAACATCTTTATAGTAACAGGAGTTAACGTTACGTAGGTGTTGCATTTATCAGAACTGATCCAGTGGTACACTTGAGATTTTTGCATGTCATTGTATATAAATTTTATGTTATAAAAAAAGTAATGAATATTAACTGTAGTTAAAGCTATGCATAGTGCAGTGTTTAGGGATGTCTGCAACTTACTTTGAAATGTGTCAAAAAATAAATTTGGTAGATAGAGGGATGGAAAGATATATGCACACATGTACAGTAAAATGTCAATTGTAGAAACTAGGTGGATGCTATATAGGGGTACACTATATAATTTTTTTCAACCTTTCTGTACATTTGAAAAATTTCTTAATAAAATGTTGGGTGAAGAAAAGAGAAAAAAATTTTCTCTAATAACTATGTCAAATACTCATGCTGCCTGTCAGTTATTTATTCCCTAAAGCAAGTTTCCTGTAAGATACTTCTGGATAAACAGGCCTTCTCTCCAGCACTGCAGCCAGATGAGTTTCTGGCTCCAACAAGCCCATGACCTCCTGGCTGCTCCAAGACTAGAAGTATCACAGGCCTCAAGTATACCACCATTCCATATCTTCCCCAGGTTGAAAAGAAAAGGGATCATGCCCCTTCCCTAATCCTTAACACAATTTGTTGTTGAAGTTATCTCACGACACCTTTTTCTCCCGCTCACGGATCACAGTTCATTTATCTCTACACTGCCAGGGCCTATCCCAGAGTCCTGCTAACTAACAACTCAATTGTTAAAGGAAACCGACAGGGGAGCATTGATCCCCATTCCACCTCTTGGCATCAAATCTTTCTCAGTAGCCCTCACTGAGAGTAAAGGATCCTTGCAGAGTGGAAATCAAATCCCACATACAGGAAGCTTCTGAGACTTTGAATTTACAAACCACGTGATGCAATCTGACAAATTACCATCGGGGAGGTGAAGCAGACAGACTAAATGGGGTTTCCCCGGAATCCGTCAGATGTCATGTTAGCTGTAGACTGAGTCATAGTGATTTTAAACCAAAAACCCACTGCCATCGAGTTGATCCTGACTCACAGAGACCCTGCAGGACAGAGTAGAACTGCCCCACAGGGTTTCCAAGACTGTAATCTTTACGAAAGCAGACTGTCACAACTTTCTTCAGCAGAGCGGCTGGCGAGTTCCAACTGCGGACCTTTCTGTTAGCAGGTGAGCACTTAAGCACTTCGCCACCAGGGCTCTTTATATTATCATTTAAGATACATTTAAACAAACAAAAAAAAACCTGCTCTACATTTAGCAGTGTGTATGAATTTAACTTGCAATGCTGCTTCTCAAACCTTGAATACAATGCATTTTCTAAACAAGTTACACAGTCAAAATCAGATGAAATCTATGCCTAAGCCTCCAAGCACTAATTCTGTGCAAAACAACTGCCTCTGAAGCATTCTGAGATAAATTTAATTCCAGAACTAAATTCACAGAGGAAAGCTGCCCATGATATTGATTTGGAAATCATTAGCCATTAAATCATTCATTTAGCTAAATAAATAATGATCAATTTTCTTCAGCTAGTCTCCATAAAAATCTTTTCATCAATTTTATTAAAAAATTTTAAAGAGTCTAATCATGTTGGGAAGTTTAATTTGCCTTATGACCTACTTCTGAAGCAAAGTTAACATTCACATTTTTACCACGATTTTTAATTTGGGTCATTTAGCCTATGTCAGTCATCAATTTTGATGAGTTTCTGACAAGTACTTGGTATTATAAAATAGCTAAAGGTATCTATTCCAGATATATTAGCATTATCAAAAGGTATCAAATATGACAGTGTATACGGAAATACTTTATAATTATAAACTCAAATGTAAAAAGAGATGATTATTAAAATCACCTCTAATTAAATTTTAAAAAATTCCTTTCTTAATATACATAGTAAAACCCGAAAACCAAACCGTTGCTGTCGAGTTGACTCCAACTCTTAGCGACAGTGCTCCAAAATGTTTTTTCCACTACATTCAATAATATTTGAAATTATTTTTAAATTCTTTAATGAGTTTAGATTCTTTCCCTTAGTGGGGTATTAAAATCTGATTGGCAGAAAAGGCAATTTGACGAAACACTTGAACAGACAGAAAATCCCTAAACTGCCTTTAAAATCTCATAGACACTACTGAGAATAGTATACATACTCCTGAGAATTTGGATTCAGATTAACCAACAGCATATACTCAATTCACTAGCCTAATGACTATGATTCATGCAATCGCCTTTGTGAAAAGACATATTTTTGTACCTACCATGTAGAAAGCACTACCCCACAACCAAGTTGCAGAAAAAGTATTAGAAACAGATACGGCATTCAGGGTTTGAGTTCCAAGCTGAAAAGACCAGATGTAGACTTAAAAAATATAGGTAACTTTCTCCAACTGCCAGGTGAGCAAGTGTGTTACAGTCTGAAGAATGGATAACTGATGGCTGGGGAAAATCTAATCGCATCAGTGAAACCTTCCAAAGGGTCTTAATCATGGTTTCACAACAGAATCGCCTAAGGAACTGTAAAAAATATTTGATACCTGAGGCCCACTCTAGAGATTCTGAAATAAATGGTCTGCAATAGAGCTCAAGCTTCAGTATTTCTTAAAAATGCCCTACGTGATTCTACCTATGGATCACAACAGTCCAATCACGGACATGGCGCAGGACTGGGCAGTGATCCGTTCCGTTGTGCACAGGGTCACCATGAGTCCAGGGTCAACTCCACAGCAGCCAACAACAACAACGTGATTGCAACATGTAACCAGGATGGAAGCTACTAAGGTAGGCCTGAAAACGAGGAGAAATCTTAACTGGATTGCTAAGTGCAAGGTAAGGGGCCCTGGTGGTGCAGTGGTTAAGCACTCACTTGGATGCAAACCCACCGGCCACTTTGTGAAAGATGTGGCAGTTTGCCTCTGTAAAAATTTACAGCCTTGGCAACCCTGTCCTACAGGGTTGCTATGAATCGGAATTGACTCGATGGCAACAGGTGAAGTACAAGATAGCAAGGAAGACAATGCAGGCCGGGATTAGTCTAAGCAAAGGTGCAAAAGAGGAAGCTCCACCATGATGTAATTAGATAGCAACAGTCCTGTGAAGGAACATACAAACTATTATGCCTATTTTACTGATATGGAAACTGAAGGAAAGAAAAAACTGTGTAACAGTCTTCTCCTTGAAATCTCTATAGCTTTCAGTAGAGGGTTTAAAGGATTTAACTTGGCACACAAGCCTTGCAATTCTTCCCCTGCCTACAGATGCCTCACTTCTTCACTCCCGTAACTAGACTATACAAATTCCTGAAAAATCATGATGTTTTATCTTCTTTGCTTCCATGAATTTTATTCCCTCTTGTTAACATATGTCCATTCTTCTTCTCCTGACTCATCTTTCTCCCAACTTCCCTGTTTTCTTCATCTAGGTAACTCTTATTCATTCTTCAAAACCCAGATGAAATATCATCAGCTCCAGGAAGTCTCCTCACACCACCTTTTCACTCAGCACATACCTCTATGACCCCACTGACTCTTGTGTTTTTCTATCACAGCCCTAATTACACGCAAATTTGTCTGTTTCCCCATCTTGACTGCAAGCCCTTTGAAGATAGGGACCATGTCTTCTTCCACTTTATATTCTAAGTTCCTAAGACAGTACCAAGCTCACAGGTGCTCAACGGCCATTCCTTCAATGACTGATGTACACAGGGTTATACAGGGAGCTGGAGGGAGATTCCTTGAGTCACTGTCAAGTATGCTTCCCCTACTCCACATAGCTCCTCAAGAAAACCAGTCCACTTTCTTTATTTTTCAAGATCATTTTGATGTTTCATCATTTAGTTTCCAATGACAGTAAAGATGGTCAAGTACTCTAAGGACCCTAAGAAATGGGAGGCCTCACAAGGACCTGATGACAAAGTAGTCTCTACCTCTCTTCAAAAGCAGCTCTGGAAACATCGGAAACCTCAATAAACAGAAGAAATCGGTTTGAGAGGGTCTACTCTGAGAAGGTATCCACCTTTCAGACTTTTACCATATGGTTCCTTTCGTTTGCCTTTTTATGAATTCCTATATTGGAAGTATTGATATTTACATATCTGTACCTTCCATGGTAAATAATAAATGAAAATGTCATATGAGCTAATGTTTGCAAACTTACTGGTTATTAATTCAACCCGTTATTATGCCAATCAACAGGTAATACTTCCACATCTACCCCAATGTTTTCTTAAGGTCTCAGGTTCTACCTGTACAAACTATCTTGATAATCATAATCTATCTAATCCATAGACAACTGATTTAAGATTATAAATTTAAAAAAAGTAATAAAAAATAATTGAAAGGGAGAACAACAATGCAACTATACTCTTTATAAGTACTCAACATCAACTGTAAGATGTGCATGAATTTAACAATAGCTTTTCAGAGAAAAAAATAAATAAATGTATCCATCAACTATGAGATACACTGTTTTCAGAAATGATAAGATATAAAAAAGCATGCACCTTAGAAATGAAGAAAAACCTAAGGTCCACTTAAGAGGCCCTGTACAGTGGATGGAGAAGTGGTATTTGCCTCCCCTCTTCTCAACTATAAATAAATACTAATTAAAAGAAAAGAATATCTAAAAATAATTTAGAGTATTAGGTATAGGGGAAAATGGTAATTCTATTCCCAGTACACATTTTCCCTTTCTCTTCAAATAATAGAACTTGACTTTTATTCCACAGAGCAATGTGCTCAGATAAAAGACGGTGTAGTTCAGGCTTACTGGCAATTAAAGGAGGCCAATAATATGTAAGCAAAAGTTGTGGATAAGACTTCCCATAAAGTCGTTTTTCCCTCCCTCCTTTTCCTTCTTAATGATGCCTGGAATATAGACAAAATAACTGGAGCTTTAGAAGCCTTTGAATCTTGAGGACTCACTAATGATAGTAGAGCAGAGAGAGAACTGAAAGGAAGAAGTCAAGGAAACCACTCTGAAACTTGAAAGAAGCAAAGAGGCTAAAGATAAAGTACAAGTGATAAGCTTGCATACACTGACTTCTTTTCAAAAAATTCTACACTGAAAGATATGTCACCATGAAAATTCTTAAGATGCAACATGCATCTACATTCTGTGAAGCAAATACTTAAGTTCTTAATAAACACATAAAAGCAGGAAAGAAATGAACAAAGAGCACTTTATTCTGTACTATTCACTATGAAAATCACTTTACATAATTATCAGTATAAACACAAGGATGCTATCTTATTTACCCTTTTAATTCCTCAATATTAGTAAATATGCCAAAAACAGTAGGTACTCAGTACGTTTGTTTGTTTGTTAATGAATGAATAAACAAATGATAGTGTCAACTTAAGTGATTCAAAATTACGGAAAGCCCCCCCCCAACTCTTATTCATTCATACATTCTTACTTACTCTTCTCCTAATACGGGTTGCACGCTGTCAAGGAACCAGACCCTGCTTTCTTACCTTCTGTTGTTGGAAATACTTCTTCTCCTTCAGTTTTTGTCTCTGCCAGTTTTCTGGTTCTCAGCAATACTTCTGCAAGGCTTTCTACTGGGATATGCTGATAGGTGTCATAGGTTCCTTCAGACTAGACAAAAGAGGCAGTTACACCATTTAGTAGGGTGGTGAACATATGTTTAAAAGTTTTTCTATGAACATATATTAGAAAACACTATTTTCTGTCTTCTGGTGACTTGAATAACTTCTCATTTACTACTAAAGTAGAGTCCTGATGGTACAGTGGTTAAGAACTTAGCTGCTAACCAAAAGGTCAGCAGTTCAAATCCACCAGCCACTCCTTGGAAACCCTGTGAGGGCAGTTCGACTCTGTCCTACAGCATCACTGAGTTGCAATCAACTCGACGGCAACAGGTTTTATTACTAAAGCATACTATTTTACATAAAATTTTAAATATATTTCAATCTCATGAAATCTCATAATAAATGCGAAACAAATCACATAAAACCAATGAATAACATGAGCAAGACCCAAGCAAAAAAAGTACATTTTCAGTAAATTTTCTGTTTCTGTTTTTTTTTTTTTTTTAATTAAAATGCCCACAACAGCATGACAGTTAAATCTTATGTTCTTAGGCACATTGTCCTTACCTCAGTGACAAAAGGATTGAAGATAACAGATTCATAAAATGGATGACAGCCTTGTTTTTCTAGATCTTCATTGGCTACTTTTCCAACTTGAGAAGTACCACCAAATTCTTGCCCCTAAATAGAACAAAGCAAAGAACAATGAATAAAGAAAAATTTAGAAAGAGAGAGAAAGGCTAATTTCAGGAGACACTGATCAATGCGCTTTCAGAGATCTAAAGAGAGACTGTCAGGGTGACACAGATACCCAGCAGAGAATGTAAGAGTAATAGCTACATTCTGAGAACAGCACTTTAACCCCACCCTGCAGGGCCTTGCAGTTTTCCTGGTCACGTAGACATCAATGAATCAGTAACACTGCATCAATCGGTGTTAAACGCATGGCCAGTTCTCTATACAGCAGTCAGAATAACCATTCTAAACATCATTTTGTACGTGTCACTCTCTTGCTCAAAAAACCTTTAGTAGCTTTCTAACAATGCAAACAGCCAACAGCATAAAAATCTAAATGGTGTAGTATAACATTTAAGGTGTTCCACAATCTGGCCCCAAACGTGTCTTAAAATGTTATCTTCCTGTTCAGTCCAACCAAACTGATCTACTTTATGTATCCTACCAACCTCCATCCTTTTCTCCCACAGTAAGGGTCCTGTCTGTGACGACTACCTGGTTAGATTCTACTTGTCCTTCCAGGCCCAGCCAGGCTCAGACCTCATCCGCTGAAATCTTACCAGATAGAGGCAAGACCAAGACAGTGCGACTGGAACCCTTTCATTATTCCCACCTCCTCCAGGACTATCACTTATGACAATGTTGAATTTTACTTGACCTCTGTGATCCTGGAAAACAACAAGATTAAGAAATCCCACCCGCACCCCTCTTCCCACCCTTTGTATCCAAAAAACGGCTTACTGCACAGAATCACCCTTTCCCACATAACTTAGATAAGACATATGGATACTGTAAAGGTAAATACAAACCAAAAAAGAAAAACCAATAATTTTCCGTGGTATGAAAAAGGAAAGATCTCCTGCTCCCTTTTCTCAGAACATTTATTTTAGACAACTTGTAATTCTCTGCTTCTTTTGAAATGTAAACCAAAAACAAACAAAAAAAAAACCATTGTTGTGGAGTCGATTCCGACTTATAGTGACCCTAAAGGACAGAGTAATAGTATCCCACAGGGCTTCCAAGGCTGTAAATCTTTATGGAAGCAGACTGCCACATCTTTCTCCCAGGGAGTGGCTGGTGGGTTCAAACTACCAACCTCTGGGTTAGCAGCCGAGGGCACTTAATAACTGAGGCACCAGGGCTCCTTTTGAAATGAACATACATAAATCCTAAATAAATACCTTGACAGTTTTCCAACCCAAGAATGTTTCCTTAAGGACCTAGGAGCCTTCTCACTGAAATGCGATCATTAAGAAAGATAGCATCCCTTTTCCCAGTTTCTGTGGGAGGGTGGGAGCTTAACTACCGCTGGCACCTTGCTCCAAGTTGCAAAACTATCTCCTGTCAATATGATATGAGAAGTTTATTCTTCCTTTGGATAAAGTAAATTAGCAAACACAGACACCTGTTACCTGATACCCCAATTATCAAGTGAATTTAGGATGAACTATGTGTGATAAGTGGTGCTGCCAAGTCCTCTTACTTAAGGACTAGCTACTGTTTGAGACCATAAATGAAATGGGTTATGACCAAGATGGCCTTAATGTTTCCCTCAACTTCATTAGCTTTAGACAGGCTTCTTCCTGCCTCATCTCCTCCTCTCCCCCTATTCTTACAGGATCCAGGGAACCTAATCACAGCAAAAAAAAAAAAAAATCATCCCAAGCCAAATGGCCCTAACTGGCAAACTTAATAAATCACTCATCCATTCCACTGATCGATCCTCCTAACAGCCTCCAGTAACTTGCCACTAGTCCACACTAGCCCTTAAAAAGCTTGCTGCCCTGAAGAATAAAGTAGGAGGACTCACACTACCTGACCTCAGAACCTACTATAAAGTTATGGTAGCCAAAACAGCCTGGTACTGGTACAACGACAGATACATTGACCAATGGAACAGAATTCAGAACCCAGATGTAAATCCATCTACCTACAGTCACCTGATCTTTGACAAGGTCCCAAAGTCCATCAAATGGGGAAAAGACAGTCTTTTTAACAAATGGTGCTGGCAAAACTGGATGTCTATCTGCAAAAAAAATCAAACAGGACCCATACCTCACACCATATACAAAAACTAATTCAAAATGGATCAAAGACCTAAATATAAAGCCAAAAACTCTAACGTTCATAGAAGAAAAAATAGTATCGACGCTAGAGGCCCTAATACACAGCACTAACAGGATACAAACCATAACCAACAACACACAAAC
>NW_004443959.1:2504300-2540227 GCF_000243295.1 Trichechus manatus latirostris | reverse complement strand
AAGGTCAAGAAGGGAGAGTGTTGACATATTGTGGGGTTGTTAACCAACGTCATAAAACAATATGTGTACTGACTGTTTAATGAGAAACTATTTGTTTTGTAAATCTTCACCTAAAGTACAATAATAAATAAATAAATTCAGTCATAACCACAACAACAACAACAAAAATCCCTGTTGACCTTTGTTTCAATGGAGCTGAGTTCATATTCAGATCTGGTCTCTCTCCCCTATTGCAATATTATTTGAATAAAGTTATCCTTGTTTGTTTAACACTGTTCAATGCAATTTTCTTTGACACCCACACAAATGTCTTTAAGACTTGTCATTAGCATTCTTCATTAGCAAGTAAGTACTTTAGTATCTCTAGTGTGGTTAACTATCTTTATGTTTTGCTCTTTTCATAGAGATTCTAGAGATCCTTACCAGAAGAGCCAAGTAAAATACATTCAACCATCCCTCCAAAGTTCATTGAGTACTTATTTTATGCCAAGCACTGTCTGGGGAAACAATGAATCTGATGCTGCAAATGATGACAAAAATTACAGTTTATATTTATTAAACACTTGAACACTTTAAGACATAAACCCATAAAAACTTCAAAGTCCAACAGGTGAGACATTAAAGTAACCATAATCCAGTGTGATACATGCAGTGATAAGAGATATATGGACTTACCTCAAAGATAAACATATAGCATCTCAGTAAGTGACATCTTCATCTACCAAGTTGTTTGGGCCGTCACCCTTATCTCTCCCCTTGCCCGCATAGCCCACATCCAGACCAGGAGCAGACACACAAAATATACCCCCAAACCAACCAATTCTACTTCCTTTACTGCTACTACTCTAGTTCAAAACACCATCATCTCTCACCTGGAGTACTGTAATAGAGATCGGTCTCTTTGCTTCTACTACTGACCCCCTATAGCCAGCTCTCCACAGAACAGTTAATCTTATTAAAAGTAAAGTCAGATCACACAACTTTACTATCTAAAATTCTCCAAAAGGTGTTCATCTTACTCAGAATAAAATATGCAGTACTTATCACAGTCTATAAGGTTCTGTATGGTCTCCCGACCACCTCTATGATCTCACTGCCTCCCATTCTTCCCATTGCTCACTCTGCTTCTACGACATTGGCCACCTTTCTGTTCCACGAAGATGTCAAGCATGTTTCCTCCACAGGGGCTTTGCACTTGCTCTACCTGTCTCAATCAGGTTTCTCCTCAAAATGACTTCTCTGAGAAACCTTACTTCCCTATCTAAAACAGAACTTCCCTCTCCCAATATCATTCCTTATTCCCTTACCTTGCTTAAGTTGTCTTTATAATACTCATTACCACCTGCCATTATATTATATAAATATGTTGTTTGTTTCTTTGTTTCTCTCACTGGAATTTGTTTCTTCCACGGAGGAAGAAAATTAGACTGAAGTGTTCCCCTACTCTATCCCTAGTTACTAGCATGGTATTTACACACAGAAAATGCCTGAAAAGTATTTAATGAATGAACGAATGAATATGATTCTCAATGAATATCTGGAGTTCACTGATAAAAAGACCTGTTTCTTTTTCCTCTAACTTAGTTGCCTAGTGTTAACACTAACAGACTTCAGCGTGAGGATACAGGGAAGACAGCAGGGGAGCAATCGGTTGAAATGTCAAAGAAAGCAAAACCAATCGCTCTACTGCCTGTCCTGACCTCTGCTTCCAAAATGGAAGAAAGAATCTGTTAAGCTGTTCTCTCTGCTCAGAGCGCCCAAGCTGGCCTCTAGCACTCTTCCTGGACTATCGGCCTGTAAATCTACAGCAAAAGTGAGTAAGCATCAATAAAATCATTTTCCTTTTCATCTCACACAATTTTTAATTCTGACAAGGAAACCAAATCTTACCTAAACTTCTATCAGTGGCCTTCGCAAATATTCCCTGGGAGTATGTTACATTCTATAAAGCAGATTAATCATTTCCTATCTGATGGAGGCAAAGAGTATTCAGGAGATTATTTCAATAATCTAGAGAAGATAAAGATGTGGCAACTATGAAAACAACTGAAGAGCAGTACTATTGCTACAAACCGTACAACTGATTAAAAAATAAAAATAAAAAGCAGCAGCAGCAGCAGTCCTGCATACTTGAAGGGGTCGAAGGTAAGTCACAGACTTCTTCCACCACTGTCCATCACTGACAGCTTGCAGCACAGCCTTGGTGGTGGTCGTGGTGTTGGAAAGAACTTTCATGGTGGTGGCAGTGGTCCAGTGTAATAGGTCAGATGAACTGCTGCCTGGAGCATTTACTTCATCCTATGATTAAAAAAAAAAAAAAGGCAAAAATGAGTAAAAACATGTACATTGTCTTAAAAACAGGGCAGAGAGTGGTACAATGACTGCTTTAAAATATGTCTTTACACATGAAGATATATAAATTTAAAAATACATCTTTGTAGAACAAAATTCTAACACACAAAAAAGACCAGATTTACTGGCCTGATAGAGATGGGAGAAACCCCAAGAGTATGACCCCCAGACACCTTTTTAGCTCAGTAGTGAAGTCACTCCCCAGGTTCACCCTTCAGCCGGGGATTGGACAGCCCCATAAAACAAAACGGGACTAATGAGGCACAGCAGTCCAGGGACAAGGACTAGAAGGCAGGAGGGGACAGGAAAGCTGGTGATAGGGAACCCAAGGTTGAGTAAGGACAGTGTTGACATGTCATGGGGTTGTTAACCATTGTGATAAAACAGTATGTGTACTGTTTAATGAGAAACTATTTGTTCTGTAAACCTTCACCTAAAGTACAATAAAAAAAAAAAATTCATCTTTGTAGAACAAAATTCTAACACACAAAAAAAGACCAGATTTACTGGCCTGACAGAGACTGGAAAAACCTCGAGTATGGGCCCCGACACCCTTTTAGCTCAGTGGTCAAGTCACTCCCGAGGTTCACCGTTCAGCCGGGGATTGGACAGCCCCATAAAACAAAACAGGACTAATGAGGCACAGCAGTCCAGGAACAAGGACTACAAGGCAGGAGGGGACAGGAAAGCTGGTGATAGGGAACCCAAGCTTGAGTAAGGACAGTGTTGACATGTCGTGGATTTGTTAACCATTGTCATAGGGCAATATGTGTACTAACTGTTTAATGAGAAGCCATTTGTTCTGCAAACCTTAATCTAAGGTACCAAAAAAAAAAAAAAAAAAAAAAGAATTATCTGTGTGAGATCAAATTGACAACAGCAACTCAAAAGGTTTGATGGAAAGCGTAGGGGACAGTGAGTTGAAGACAATGGTGATAGAATAATTTGGTAAAAGGATAGTGAGAATAGCAGCACAACTGGAAGAACGTAATCAATGTCACTAAATTGCGTATGTAGAAATTTTTGAAATGGTGTATCATTGGCTATGTATATTTTCACCAAAAAAAAAAAGGTTCTTCAAGGTCAAGAAGGGAGAGTGTTGACATGTCGTGGGGTTGTTAACCAATGTCATAAAACAATACGTGTACTGACTGTTTAATTTGTTCTGTAAACCTTCCCCTAAAGTACAATAAAAAAATAAAAAAATTCATCTTTGTTAGTAACAAAAAGTGAAACAAAGTACCATTTTGTTCCTAATATTTTCTCAAATAAAATTTTTTTAATTCAATAACTTACCAATTTTATCCTAACTTTTTCAAGAAAAGAGATGATACCTTCTAAAATAAAGTACAAGACTTCCAAGTCAGGACCTAGAAAGGTGGCAGTCGAAAACAGCGGGCTCCCACCTCCAGTCTATTGAAGAGAGAGGCTGTTAAAACAGATAGAGACTAGGGGACAAGCTTTGGGGAAGAGCACACTCAGATAAGTCTCTGTTCCACCCTCCTCCCCTAGACTAGCCTCATGCCTAACAAAAAGAAGTTAATGGCACCACTCAGACATGAGCCTGGGAGATGCAGTGCACTGCAGCCTGAAACACACTTGAAAAATCCAAAGTCTAATCAGCTACTACCAACAGAGGAAGAAGAGGTGGCTGCTTTGAGACTGGTACATAAAATATGAGTTTTCTGGGACAGAAGATGCACACATTTCCCATGGACCAAATATGGGCCTGTGAGGAAAGGCCAGAATGGGATTGACTGAGGTTCTGTCCAAGAGGGCCACACATGAAGGGCCAGGAAAACTCAGGAGAAAGAAAGTAGAAGTACAACCACTGGAAATCAGGGGCTGAAGCAGCAGTCCTAAATGGCTCACCTAAGGGAACTGAAGATGAGGGATCTCCAGCAACAAGAGAGGGGAACTAGGAAAACAAAAAATCACTTTGTTAGAAAAGAAAGTATTAGACACCTACCAAGCCCCCAGCAGGAGCGCCGGTGGCACAGTAGTTAAGTGCTCTGCTGCTAACCAAAAAGTTGGCAGTTCGAACCCACCAGCTGTTCCACGGGAGAAAGATGTGGCAGTCTGCTTCCGTGAAAATTACAGCCTTGGAAACCTTATGGGAGCAGTTCTACTCTGTCTTTAAGGGTCGCTATGAGTCAGAATCGACTTGACGACAGTGGGTTTGGTTTTTTTGGTTTTTTAAGATTGCAGCATACAGATTCTAGATAACTGCAATCTTACTGGACCATGTGAATTCTGATTTTTCAGTATTAGAGTTAAGCACATATGTTCAAAGAATATCAACAAAATGATAGCAAGGACTATCTCTGGTAGGAAGGATTGTAGATGATTTTAATTGTTATCCTTTTAACTCTTGAATTTTATAAATTTTCTAAAGTAAACATATATTGCCCCGAGAATGAGAAAATAAATGTTTCTTAAAAGAAAGTCTGGTTTTGCTACTTTCTCACATACTCAGCATCATGTCATCTTTTCGTTCCCTGTAATACTCTGCTACAGTCACAAAGACAACATAATTATCTTCACTTTCCAAACAATAATTTAGGAGAAATAACTAAGATAATCATTGAGGGTTGTGTACGTGCTTAGCACTATAAGGAATACAAGAGGAAAATACAAAATAGGTGCCTTCCATGAAATAATTAAGGACCAAGCTAGATAGAGAGGCCTTTCAAATGTGAAACAGTAAAATAAATGCCAGAACAAAACTAAAGGGTATATTCTGTAGCATGAACTCTAAGTATCATTAATCCAATGGCTCAGTCTAAAGGAGCCCCACCACTCTGTTATGTCATCCATTTTTACTGACTCTACAACACTTAACATACTCTTAGATATCCTTGCTTATCTGTTATTTAGTTATTTGTTTTCTGCTCACCCACTTCCCTCTGGAATGTCAGTTCCATGAGAACAAGAAGCTTGGCTGTTTTGTTCATTGTTGCTCCCCAGAAACGTGAATGGTACCAATCACACGCAACACCTCAATAAATGTCGAATGGACGAAAAAATAGAAGAAAAGTGAAAAGGCATAATGACACTAAGAACTGAGAAAGTTTGGGATCCTCTAGGCTAAACCCATCTGGATCACCCCAAACCTACTTTTGGGGGGATATCTAGAGGTCTTTTACCACTTCCAGAGAATCTGCTTAGCAGACGTAGATACTGTGATCTCTTCTATAACCTCTTTTGGGCCAGAAATGACTTGTGATAGTAAAAGTTATTCATAATTCAATTATATAACTTGAAGGCAATACAACACGGAAGTCTCCTGTTCCATAGCAACATTAATTAGCAAGCTGGAACAAGTTGGGATGGAATCTTCTCACATAAATTTTAGAAACATTACATATTCCACTTATTAAAACATGTGAATTTATCTTTCTGAAAAAGAAATGTACCCAGATCTCAGAATAATTTACTCAATAGTCACAGTTTATTGATTTCATGTTTTTCCAATTAGAGAGGCAAAGCCATTAATTTGATGGTGTTAGGGAGCTTCAGGCCTATAAAGGAGAATTTAACCAAGGGTGCCTCTTAGATTAGTCACATGTCTTATATGGGTACTCCTTTCATAACTGTTATGCAATGAGGTATTATGGAGATTTTTAATATGATAGACACTACCATAATTTTTCTTTTTTATAAGGAGATGTGTTCAAGGAGGTATTATTTTACCAGGTTTTTAAACTATTTACCCTTTGCTCTAGATTTAGCGTATTGTTCCTCCCCGAATTGTTTAAAAAAGAATATTTGGGAAAGAAAAAATGTCATAGTATATTAATTGAGTAATCCCTTTCAGAAATATTTATAAAGCAAATAATGGTTTCTTTATTTTTACCAATACAATATCCCAACAACGTGATGCATGTGTTTCTTTGACAAAATATTTTAAGTATTTGTTATTTAGATTAATGAAGAAAAAAAACTATTCATCTTAACAATGCTACAGTGACCCAGACAAAGGTAGAAATGAGTCAATCTACCTTTAAATGTTAAAAGGAACTGCTTTTCATCCAAACAAATGGATGATTTATAGTGTTTAAAAGGTTTATAATGTGGAACCTCCCGCCAATCTTAAAGCAATCAGCTAAAATTTTAACTCTGCATTTACTAATTTGAGAGATTACATGCTGAGAAAAATGTCAATGCATTAAAAATTAACAGTCTTTAAATATAAATGACATTGACTACATCTGCTTTTGATCAGAGAAAAATACTACTTGTTCCACAAAAACAAAGTTCTTGATTCAGAGTCTGTCTACTTCTACTTATTTTTTCTTAGTATCTCAGTTACATGAAAAAAACAATAAGGCCAGTCTTTTAACTTCAGAAGTCTTTTTGTTACTGTTAGAAGGATGGCTTAGTTTGGCTATTTACGTCTGTATCACATCATTCACTAATCTATAAGTAATAAAAATAAATAAATCATGCAATCACTAATAATTACATTATCACATAACAAGTACAATCACGTGTTGCTTAACATCCATGATACATTCTGTGAAATAGGACATTATGTGATTTGGACATTGTGCGAACATCATATTATTTGTTGGGGCAAATAACCTCTCTCTACAGCTTACTATACCATTATACATCTGGCAGAGCAATCACTTTCTATACAAGAGATGTGAGAAACACGTGTTGTGTGTGGGAAGCTGTTGCAACCACTACATCCACTACGTCCCATTCTCCAACTGAGATTTCTGAATTCTTATTATAACCTTATGGGACCATGGACTTCTACGCAGTTGGACATTGCCCGAACAGACGTTATGCGGCACATGACTATACGTAGGACAAATGTAATGTTTTAGATCAACCTGACAGTTACCATGTATTGTAGACAGAATAATGGTCCCCCAAGGATGTCCACATCCTAATCCCTGGAATCTGTGACTATGTTACATTACATGGCAAAAGGGACTCTGTAGATGTGATTAACGGTACAGACCTTGAGATGGAGAGTTTTGAAATTATCTGCGTGGGCCCAATCTAACCACGTAAGCCCTCAAAGCCAGAAACTTTTCCCAATTAGGGTCAGAGAGAGCATCAGAGAGATGTGACGGAGGAAGAAGCAAGAGAGATTTGAAGCATGAGAGGGACTCAACACATCTTTGCTGGCTTTGAAGACAGATGAAGGGGGCCACAAGGCAAGAAATGTGAGAACTCTCTAGAAGCTAAGAACAGTCCTCAGCTGACAGCCAGCAAAGTAACAAGGGCCTCAGTTCTATATTCACAAGGAACTAAACTCTCCCAACAACCTGAATGAGCATGGAAGCTGATTTTCCTCTAATGCCTCCAGCAAAGAACACAGCCTTGTCGAGGCCTTGATTTCAGCCTTGTAAGACTAAGCACAGACCCAATCAAACCCACTAGATTTCTGACCTAGGGTAAATGTAAGATAATAATTTTGCACTGTTCTAAGCTACTAAGTTTGTGATAATGTTATGACAGCAACAGAAAACTAATACACCACATTAGGATACTTGGTTTCTAGAAACACATTGTGAATGCTATTCTTACTTCTAAAGGGAAATGTTTTTAAGTTAAATTAACCAATGCTTACAATTTAACCAGTTTGCTATTGCTTTTTAAAAAAAAAAAAAAAACACCGTCATCGAGTTGATTTTGACTCATAGAGATCCCATAGGGTTTCTAAGGCTATAAATCTCCGCAGAAGCAGACTGCCATATCTTTCTGTTAGCAGTCGATTGCTGTAATCACTGCACCACCAGTTTCCCATAAGATTTTTTAAATTATGCTTTTAAAGTGCAAAAACAAAAGCGTTTTTAATGGGTTTTTGGACATTAGGAAAAATACAAGCCAACAATTCAATGTAATAGTATGTATTATAATTTAATTATGAAAACAGCGAGAGAAAAAATAGATACGAATAGAATGAATGAAAATAACGTTAACTTGCTTGTACACTGCAAGTGCAACCATGTAAAAAATAATTGTTTAGAGCTTAAAACCAAAAACTCATTGTCATCAATTCAATGTCGACTCATAATGACCTTACAGGACAGAGTAGAACTCACTGCCCCATAGGGTTTCCAAAGAGCAGCTGGATGGATTCGAACTGCCAACCTTTTGGTTAGCAGCCGAGCTTTTAACCACTATGCCACCAGGGCTCCGTTTGGGGCTTAGGAGTCAAGAAAAAACAGTGCCTCTCCTGGGTTTAAGATTGTGGTAGTATGAACACATGGTTTACTCAACTCCATTCTGTCTTACTGTTGCTAGAGACTAAAAAGCCAAGACTACATTTCCCAGACTCCCTTATAGCTAGGGTTCCACATATAACCTAGTTTTCTTCAAAGAGATGCACCCATATGAAATTTGGGGGGTAGAACTATAGTAGAGACCACACTTCTGCTATTTCTGTTATTTTCTACTGGCAAGCAGTAATTCTGTTTGTTTTAGTAGTTGTGATATCTTTTGCAACAGTGGTAACAGAGGTTCCAGTGCCCAGATCCCAGTTTGAGGGGCTAAAAGACAGGCATATGCTTCCATTTTGTTGGTTTGTATCTTGACAGAGGCAGTGTAACATTGGGGCCAACTGTTAAGGCAGTGGCCTTCTGATTTCCCAGTTCTTCTATTGGTTGTCCATCTTTCTTCTGCATTTGTGGGAGTTCTTTATATATGTTATATACACACTACTTATTGAATATTGTTGTTAGGTGCTATCGAGTGGGTTCCAACTCACAGCAACCCCATGTACAACAGGATGAAACAACTGCCTGGTCCTGCACCATCCTCATGATCATTGTTATATTTGAGCCCATCATTTTAGCCACTGTGCCAATCCATCTCGCTGAGGATCTTCCTCTTTTTCGATGACCCTCTACTTTACCAAGCATGATGTCCTTCTCCAGGGACTGATCCTTCCTGATAACACATCCAGAGTACATTAGACAAACTTTCACCATACTCGCTTCTAAGGAGCATTCTGGCTGTACTTCTTCCAAGACAGATGTGTTCATTTTTTTGGCACTGAATACAGGTATTATGAATATTTTCTACTACTCTGTGGATAGGAACCCTGGTGGTGCAGTGGTTAAGAGCTCAGCCTGCTAACCAAAGGTCGGTAGTTTGAATCTACCAGCTGCTCCTTGGAAACCCTATGGGGCAGTTCTACTCTGTCCTACAGGGTCACTATGAGTTGGAATCGACTCAATGGCAAAGTTTCTTTTTTACTCTGTGGATTACCTTTTCATTGTCTTAATGGTGTCTTCTGGTTAATAGTTCTTAATTTTAAGTTAGTCCAATTTTTACTTTTTTTTTTACTTTATAATTAGTACTTTTGTGTTGTATTTAGGAAATCTTTGCTTACTCCGAGGTCACAAAGTTTTTCTCCTATGTTTTCCTTGAAAAAGTATTATCCCTCTTCTATGCACTCACAGTATTATATACATACTTTTAATACGTGAACTGCAATATATTAAAATGATTTTTTTGTTTGTTCATCTTCCCAGCTAGACAGTGAGTTCTTCAAGGACAAAACTATGGTCTTTCATTACTATATCCTCAGTGTATGTGAAAAGCTCTAATACACAGTTTGGATTTGTAGATATATGCAAGGGTGTGGTTTTGCTGCACAGTGTAAATGTTCGAAGATACATTTTTGCAAAGCCTAATATGTTGTATCTACAGCAGCTAAATGTTCTTCAAATAAGATTTCATGTCACATTTTCATTTTTTATTCACCTCTAGAATTTTTTTGAGAGGGCATAATTGGTGATTATTTTTGTGCAGCGAACACCATTACTAAAAGTTTTGCAAGAACAAGAATAGTTCTACATATCAAGCGTGGTTCACTTTTTAATTGTTCGATTCTTATGATAAGTAATCTATTTAAAGAGTTGCTTTCTCTTGCGTCTGGTAATAGAATGGTTGATTTCCAAGAAACCTGTTTGGCCTGCTGCAAACTGAGCTGGTGGTACTCATAAACCAGGCAACGTTTATGAACCAAGACTAAGCTGAGCTCAACCTTTCCCCTCCAACACGCCCTTAAATAATCCAAAGTTCTTCTTCACTTACAGCAAATTTTATCCTGAACTCAAAATATTACGAATCTAACCTTTATTACTCGTAATGTTACTTTTACCAGTACCTGTCAAAAGGAGCAACAGAAAAATACTCCATGGAGTAAATCACTCTAAAGTCTGACTCTGCTTCAGTTCATCAGCTGTTAAGATGGGAAACGCTACAATATAGTTGCTCTCACTTTTGGGAGTCATGGACCCCCCCCCCCCCACATTTATGATGAAGCCTATAAATTCCTTTCCCCGGAAAAATGCATTCACATGCACATGCACACATGTGAACCCACACAGCCACAAACAACAGACACATCGAATTTGGCACATTATTTCAGGGGCCTTGGGAACCTCCAGGCCATTCTTGGATCTTCTAGCATTCCTGAATCCAGGTTAAGAAACCGGAATTTAGGAAAAAGAGAAGTGTGTTTAAATATATTTTTATTTCCTTTTTCCATGCCCAATTTTTTTCAAATTACTTTTGTAAATGATTTTGGATTCTAGATGTACCCACAAAAGACATTTAGTGACCACATATTTCTGGCAAGTCTGCTGTGTTTAAAGACCTGGTGCTAGGCAGTAGGTTACCGTGATGATTAAGACGTGGACCCTGCTCTCAAGGAGCTCACAGTACAGTAGAGAAGAAAGGCAAATAAGAAAATTTGCTATATTGTAAGTGCTATAAAGAAGATAAGAAAAGAGTGCTCTGGGTAGAATATAAGATAGATTGCAGGCAGGGTTGTGGGAGTGTCATGTAGAATCAGGGAAGGTTTTTAGAAGAAGTGATGTCTGATGCGATATCTACACAGAGTCCTCTGTATCCAGTTATTCATTACATAAAATTGCACAATTTCAAGGCTGTATAGAGAAGTAAAAGTATTCACCGCACAAAAATAATCACCAATGAACTGAGAACTTACAAAATTGAATCCCATTCAAATATTTCTCCCCATGTAATAACAGAATTTATCCCTACCCATCACATCCACATCTTAGCTTCCTCATTTATTCATTCATTCGTAAACAAATGTTTATTGAGCTCAATTTGTGATAGGCACTGTCCGAGAAGGAAATACAGCAGTGAGCAAAACAAGCATAGTTCCTTCCTCAAAGAGCTTACATTCCAGAAAGAGACAAGCAGAAAATAAATATAAAGCATGTCAGAGAAGCGTATCAAGAAAATGTTATAATAAGAGCTAAGGAGAAAAATAAAGTGAGATATGTGTGTGTATGTGTGTGCACACTCTTGTGTGTATGAGGATTAGGGGATTCTACAGCTGTATACACAGAGACCAGGAAAGATTTCAATGAGGTGACATTTGAGCACAGACCTGAAACAAGTGAGAAGGCAAGCCATCTAGATACTTGGGGAAAGAATATTTCAGGTAGAATACAGCAGGTGCAAGGACCCAAAGGCAGAAGTTTGCTGGGAATATGGAAAGAATGGCAAGAAGGTTAGTGTGACTAGAGTCTGCTGAGCAAGGTATGTGTGCTTAGAGTGCGAGTGAGGAGGAGATAAAGTTGAATAGGTAGCGGAAAGACAGATCACTGGTGTCCTTGAAGGTGACTATGAAAACTTGGTTTTTACCCTGAGAAAGGTGGAAGTTTTTAAGGAGAAATGTAGCATGCTCTGACTTATATTTTAAAAGAATCACTCTGGCTGTATTGTTGAGCACAAGCAATAGCAAGGAAAAGGGCAGAAGCTGGGAGAAAAATAGGAAACAATTATAAAAGTCTAAGTGAGAGATGATGATAATTTAGACCAGGTGGTAGCAATGGAGATGGTAAACTACGGTCAAATTTCAAGTCCTCTGTGAAAGTGGAGCCAACAGGATTTCCTGATAGATTGGATATGGTGTGGAAGAGGGGAAGAATCAAGGATGACAGCAAGGTTTATGACCAAAACAACTGGAAGGATGGCACTGCCATTTTCTAACATGGGAAGGACTGCAGAAAAACCACCATTGTTTGGTGGTGTAGGGGGGTGGGAATTAAAATAAGCAGTTCATTTAGGAAGTATATTAGAAGTACAAGTACAGATGTAAGGTAAGCAGCTGGACATACAAGGCCGGAGCTCCGAAGTGAGATCAATGCTAGGGCCAGAGCAGGGAATCACAGCACAAAGTTGGTAATTAAAGTCATGATAATGGATGAGGTCACCCAGAAATGAACATAGGTATAGAGTGTAGAGTGCAGCTAGAGAAGAAGTCTAAGGACTGATATCTGAGGCATCTAAATTTAGTTGGGGAAAAACCAGTAAAGAAGAGTGAGAAGAAGTGGTCAGCAAGGTATGAGGAAAACAAGCCAAATGGGTTCTTCCCCAAATGAATGAGTTAAATGTTGCTTTAGGTCAAGTAAAATGAAAACTGAGATTTGACCCATGGATTTAGCAACACGGTGGTCATTGGTGACCTAGATACAAGTTGTTTTGATCAAATGGTGAAGAAAGCCTGATGATGAGTAGGCAAAAGAGAATGAGAGAAAAAAAAAGAGAAAATGTGGCTACTGCTAAGTATAAACTAAAGCAGTATATGAAAAGTCTCTCAGAGTGGTAACCATTAGACCCTACAAGGATAACTAATCACATCATGATGCTTCCTTACAAGCAAAGGAAACTGTTAATGCCCAAAGATTTCACTGTAACTAAGACAGACAACTTGAATGTACTATTTTTGAAAAACATCTTTTGCAAGTAGATTCAAATAGCAAAACTAGATAAAAAGTAAATGTGCATTTCTTATTACTAACAGAGTTTTTTAAAAAATGAAAGTAAACAAAACAAATATATTAGAAATGCATTGGCCTTATGAAGAGAGGGCAGAATCAAAGAAAGGAAATGTGGGATTCCAACAGTGGTGCTAAGTGAGAAAGCGGCTAATTTTTACCTCTGTGGGGAATGGAAATCTATGATGTAGATTGGTCAAGATAATCAATATAATATGATTCATACCTCTATCATCAAGTTATCAACTAATCAAACATATGATCCTACAAGCATGATAATTAGCAGAGCATTTCCTCCTTTGGTCAGAGAGAAAACACTACCTACTAACTGAAATGCATAAATGGATATTCTCAATTGGGCTGGTACTGTGTTATCATCTAGGTCACTGATGTCATGATCACCATAAACTGAATCTCCCACAGAGAACACTGACCAGGCAAAGTCCTCAACCAAACAACAAAAATAAAAATTAATGAGCACCTTCTGTGTTAACAGTGTTGACACCACAAAAGTAAATAAGAAAAACAAAGTCGGCACTTACATAAAGTTATGCAGAGTAAACTACAAGAAAAACATCTAAAAGGTTATATACAAACTTAAAAATATTTTAGTGTGAGTGAGTGGTGAGATTTTTGGAGTAGATGGAGAGAAAGATCAGAGAGAGAGATTGTTTTTAATTTATATGTTAGTATATTGTTGATAAAGGGCCCTGGTGGCACAGTGGTTAAGAGCTCAGGCTGGTAACCAAATTATTAAATTATTTTATTATACAAAAAAGAAGAAAGTGCAAAGTTACCACAAATAACCATGTACCTCTTACCAAAAGTTGACAATTGTTAGTATTTTATCATAGATGCTAACAAATGTAATTTTTTTTTTTTTTTACTGTTAAGAAATAAAGTTGTTGCTAGATGCTGTCGAGTTGATTCTGACTCATAGCGACCCCATGTGACATAGTAGAAGGGTCCCATAGGGTTTTCTAGGCTGAATCTTCACAGAAACAAATTGCCAGGTCTTTTCTCCAGCACAGCTGCTGACTGGGTTTGAACCGCCAACTTTTCATTAGCAGCCGAGCACTTAACCACTGCACCACCAGGGCCCCTTAAGAAATAAAGTATTCAAGATAAAGTTGAAAGCCCCTCTCTCCACTTAGATTGTTAAAATAAAGTCTGTATGATTTTTGTAACTGAATAAAGCATTAAGAATTCCAGTGAAGATGGAGCAGTGAATTCACATTTCAGTACACTTACCATGCTCCAAAATATGGACTATATATATATATATATATATATATATACACACATATATATAAAATATATATAAAGAGTAAAAGATATATTCAAGTTTAATAAAGAGTTAAACATTTTTGGGCTCAGAATTCAGATGCTGGAAGTGGCTGCCCAGATGCACTTCTCCAGAGGAGAAAAGTGAGTCAAAAGGATCCCCTGTAAGAGGAAGAACTTAAGCCAGGCATACTGCCTGGGGGTGAGGGACAGAGAACAAAGACAGGGCCAAAAGGAACACGGCCAAAGCCCTCTCTCAGTTCATATTTGTATTTCTCATATCTTCAACATTACAGAGGAGAAGGAGCTCCACCTGAAAAGTTATTATACGACACTGGTCTGGACTGAGGCATCAAGGGACTGGGCAGAGGGAAACTATAAAACTACAGAATTCTTAGATGGGAGCTGGGCAAGGACATGAAAAATAAAAACTAAATTGAATGGAACGTGAGGGTGAACTTTCATCATTCAAAATGAGCCTGCAAACCAAAATCCCAAAACATATGGAAAAAAAGTCAATCAATAATGCAACCATTACAACAAAAATTAATTCCAAATGAAATCACTTCATTTAAAACTTCAAAATAATTAATTCTTTGTGTATGCTAAATATGAGATTTTAAAAAAAGAGAAAGATATTATGAAACAAATAGGCAAAAATCAAACAAAACTATGGTTATGAAAAAGAATCAATTGAAAATCATGTAAAATGACAAATACAATCACTAAATTAAACAAACAAAAACAGGATAAATTATGGAATGGACACAAATAGACAGTCAATGAACCAAAAATAGTACTGAGAAATTCATCCAGAGCAGAGTTGAAACAGACTGAAATTAAAGGAAAAAAAAAAAAAAAAAAACAGTGAAAACAGTTATGAGACATGAAAGACAGATCAAGAGGTTTCAACATATTTAATAGGAGATCCAGAAAGACAAAATAAAAGAAATGGTAAAGAAACAATATTTGGAAAGTGTTGTACAGAATTTTCCAGATTTGAAAAAAGATTTGAAGACTCAAATAGAAAATGTACTTTAAGTACTCAGCAGAACAAATAATAATACAGACCCAAAATCAGAAACATCATAGCAAAGTTAAGGTATCAAGATAAAGAGAAAATTTCAAAGATAACCAAAGAGAAAAAACAAATGATTTTAATGAAATAGCAATAAGACTGAAAGTAGTCTTCTCATCAGCCACAACAGAGTCCAGAAGTCAATGAAGTAATATCATCAACACAAAAGAAACATAACTGTCAACCTAGAAGTATATACTCCTATCATTCAAGACTCATAGTACCGCTACAGAACAGAGTAGAACTGTCCCATAGGATTTCCAAGGCTGTAATTTTTATGGGAGCAAAATGCCACACCTTTCTCCCATGAAGCAGCTGGTGGATTCAAACTGCTGAAGTTTCAGTTAGCAGCCGAGTGCTTTAACCACTGCACCATCAGGACTACTTCACTATGAGTCAGAATCTACTAGACGGCAACAGGTTTCTTCATCATTCAAGAACAGGAGCCCCAGGGTGGTGCAAACAGTTAAGTGCTCAGCTGCTAACTGAAAGGATTGAAGCTTGAACCCACCTAGAGGCCTTTCAGGAGAAAGGCCTGGTAATCTGATTCCAAAAGAAGTCCTAGTCTGCAATGTATGCGGTCACCATGAGCTGAAATCAACCTGACAGCAACCGGTTACTCGTTATCATTCAAGAATGAAAACATATCTAAAGAGCTATTAAAGTTCGCACTTCTCAACATGAAATGTGTACATAGAAGAAGTCATAGGATGAGAGAAATAAATATAAAATCATTTTTCCTTTATCTTAAATGTTGGTGCTTGAAGGTGTGTGTGTGCACACGCACGTGTGTGCGCATGTATATACATATGTTTATAGTCTACCAAAGGTTTTGCATTTTCACATGAGTCCCAAGTAGACTGTATCCTGAGTACTACACTTCCCCCACAAAATCACCGGTCCTGCCCTAATGACACCATTCTAGATTAGTATTGGCACCAATATCAAACTTTGGCTTTGGAGCCTGTCATGGATTGAATTGTGTCCCCCCAAAAATGTGTGTAGCAACTTGGCTAGGTCATGATTCTCAGTATTGTACGATTGTGTTATCTGATGTGATTTCCTAATGTGTTGTAAACTCTACCACTATGATGAGATTATATGTGATCTCCTCATGTGTTGTAAATTCTATCACTGTGATGAGGTTATACTGATGAGGTTGACAAGATTAGTGTCTTAATGCAATCTCTTTTGAGATATAAAAGAGCGAAGCGAGCAGAGACACATGGGAACCTCATACCACCAAGAAAGCAGTGCCAGGAGCAGAGCGTGTCCTTTGGACCTGAGGTTCCTGCGCAGAGAAGCTCCCAGACCAAAGGAAGACTGATGACATGGACTTTCCTCCAGAGCCGATGGAGAAAGCATTCCCCTGGAGCTGATGCCCTGAATTTTGACTTGTAGCCTGCTGGACTGTGAGAGAATAAATTTCTCTTTGTAAAGCCATTCACTTGTGGTATTTCTGTTGGAGCAGCACTAGATGACTAGGAGCCCTAGACCTCTGAGGTTCTATCTTTCTGATATGGAGGCTAGACATTACATCCACCTAAGCAGCCCATCAGGAAGTAAGAAGTCTATCATTCTTTTGGCTAACCTTTCTCTCCATGAACACGAATGGGAGGGAACAAAAAAGAAGGACTGGGTAGCAAGTTCCTCATCTAGTAAATCTATAGGGTCTCTGAAGGAATTAAGAGGTAAGTGGATTAATTGCTTGATCAAGACTCGATTGCATGATAAAAAGTTTTGCTATTCCTAGAGGGAAGGATAAACAATCCAGCTTCTGTCCAGATATAGAAGAAAAAATGGACAAAGTGAGGAAGAAATCACTCTGTAGTGGCCTATGTAAAAACAACAAAATAGTCAAAGGTTTTAGTTAAGTAATAAAATTAATGAATTAATGACAAAATATGATTGATTAAAAAAACAGCAAATGTTACAAGTCATCTGGTACACGTTATTCAGAACATGGTAGCTAGTTGTAGGAATGTGTTAACCCCACCTGACACTGTACTGGTCTCTCCCACTTCTGAGGTTCTCGGACTCTGTTTTAACCCTTCCATTTTTAAAAATCTAATAACTCATTCCACAAATATCTATTAAACAATTACTACAAGCAAAACACCACATGTGCGTTCTGTAAGACTCAACAGTGTTTCTTTGGATCTTGGCATTACCTGCCCTGAAATCATTTACAGGGTAAATTGTAGATTTTAGACTTGCATCATCTATAAAAGAGTTCATAGCTGAGAAAGCTGTCTGTTCTTTAACTATGAAGTAAGTATAGGGTTGGGGGATAGCCACATGCAAAAGATGAATTTAGACCTTTACCTCACACCATACATAAAAATTAACTCAGAATGATCATAGATTTAAATGTAAGAGCTAAAACTATAACACTCTTAGAAACAAAAATAGGAATAAATCTTCAGAACCTTGATTTAGGCACGGATTTCTTAGATATAGCACCAAAAGCACAAGCAATAAAAAAAAATATTGATAAACTGGTCTTTGGCAAAATTAAAATCTTTTGTACTCCGAAAGCTACCATTAAGAAAGTGAAAAGTCAGTCATAGACTGAGAGAAAAATATTTTCAAATCATGTATCTGATAAAGGACTTGCATCCAGAATGTAAAAACAAATCTTACAACAATAAGAAGACAACCAAGGTAAAAAAAAAAAAAGGAAAGAAAGAAAAAAACGGGCAACCATTTGAATAGTTATTTTACCAAAACAGATGTAAGAATGGCCAATAAGCCCATGAAAAGATTCTCAACATCATTAGTTATTAGAGCCCTGGTGGCAGAGTGGTTAAGAGGTCAGCCTGCTAACCAAAAGGTCAGCAGTTTGAATCCACCAGCCACTCCCTGGAAACCCTATGGGGCAGTTGTACTCTGTCCTATAGAAACGTAAATCAAAACCATAATGATACACCACTCACACCCATAAGAATGGCTATGATAAAAAACAGACAGTAACAAGTGCTAGTGAGGCCAAAGAAAACGCACCCTCATCTATTCCTGGTGAGAATGTAAAATGGTACAGCCACTTTGGAACAGTTTGTCAGTTTCTTAAAATGTTAAGCATAAATTTACCAGACAACACAGCAATTCCATTCCTAGGTAACTATTCAAAAGAAATGAAAACATATTTTCATACAAAGACTTATACAGAATGTTCATAGCAATATTATTCATAATAGCTAAAAAGTGGGAACAAGCCAAACTTCTATCAACTAGAGAATGGATAAAGAAAAGGTTGGCCATGATATAGAAATACAGCTACCATTTTGCTCACTTTTATTTAAATATTTCTGAACGATCCCTTTATAAATTCAAAATAGCTCTATGCTTAGCTCAAGCCTAAATTCTAAACATTAATTAGTCCAGTTGTATAAATCTGTAGTCATTTAAGTGTTCATAACAATTTTTCCCAGAATAAAAATGATTTTTTAATGAGAATGCTGTATACAATTCATTTCTAACTCTAATTAGATTTATCTGGGAAAAACATCGTTGGCTAAGTGATGTAACTAATACTAATGAAATAAAATGTTAATACACCTAAGTGGTAGAATATGGTTACATCTAAAAAGCATAATAACCAGCATTAATAAGAAACTGCAAATCTGTAATTTTGGTTATTCAAAATTATGCATTTTGCTCTATTTATAAAAAAAAATCTTGTTCACAAGGACAATAGCAATATCTTCAAACTTTCATGTTCCATTTGTATTAATGCAAGTACCACTGCATAGCAACTACATCTTTACTTTACTTGCATATATAAATAAAAATCATTATTTTTTACAACTGAAGTAATGAAAGCCTTGAGTATTAAGATTACACATAAAGTCAGCTCTCATTTATGAGTTATAAATTAATGTGGTTATTATAACTACTGGCATCTTATAGCTAAGCACTATATTTTAATCTAATAATAGTAGCTATAATCTTCTAAAATGTGCTTCATGAATCAGAGCCATAATGTGTTCATTGAGGGTTTGAATTAGCACTTCATGACATCTAGATCTATTATAACTTGCTGCAAGAGGACAAAGGAAGACAGGAAAGCTTTTAGGGATCTAAAAAAAAGCAAAAGACTATCATTTTGGAAGTATTCCTTTTCTTCGCTAAGTGGAACATGTAGAGGACTGCTAGTGGTCTCCTTCATTTACTAAAGAGATTTTAATGGAGCAATATGTGCCCACTTGTGGTAACACGGCATGTCCTACTCCAAACGAGCTACCACGGGACCAGACTGACACTTTCTAATTCATTGCAGAAGGAGAAAACAGGAAACCCAAAAAACACAAAAGGCTCCTCATGGCTTTTATAAAGAAGGATGGGGGTTCAGAATAAGCTTGTGTAGCTGAAGCACTTTGCAATTCTATACTGAACAGAAAAATGATACATTCCTTACACTGGCCAAAACATAACAGGACTTCAATAGTCATCACAGCCCATATATTTGAGTTAAATGGAAAATTTCTTATTTTTAGGCTAAAAATTACTTCATAATTCATTTTTCCCACAGATTAATCTTTATGTAGTAGGTGTTTCCAACTGAGCTTTATCAAACATTTACTAGGCACTTACTACGTGGCAAGCACCCTATGGAGGCAGTACGCAGAAAAATTACATACTTCCAGTTGCCATACAACACCCTACTACATCATACAAGTGCTGAAACAGAATGATGTGAGAATGCTTGGGGAATATAGAGGACAGAGCAATTTAGAGGATTCAAGAAAAATTTTACAAAGAAAACAATACTTTAGATGGGATCAGGGTAAGAAAGATTACCAGAGCATAAGACAAGAGGGGCAATAGAGAAAACGCTAATTATAATAAAGGTGTGAAACAGCCTACTTACAGACTGGGTGATATGTTCAGTGTGAACAGAACACAGTACATGCTTGGAAGGCATGAGAAGAGAAGAGGCTGGAGAAACAGGCTGAGTGGGAGATGTGGCTGGACAAGTGGAAGGATCAGAGGTTCAAAAGATACAAAACTTTGAATGAAGAATACCTCATGAAAAGTGGGTCTTCAACTGGACCTTGAAAGATGGTAAAATTTGCCAACTCTTCCTACTACACAGAACATTTAGTAAATATCAGCTAATGTAAGAATTGCTCTGAGTCCCATGCAGGAAACACCATAAAATTTAACATGCTTTCTCATCCAATGAAGCAAAACAAATAGTAACTAAATTGTTACAACTATAACAAGCCAAAACATGCTGCGATGGTTAAGACCATATGTCAACTTAGCTAGGTCATGATTCTCAGTGTTTTAGAAGTTGTATAATGTTATGATCACTTCCCTGTTGAAATCTGATATGTGATCACCCCTATGATGGAATCTACTGAGTGGTACTGGTGGGGGCGGGGCCTGTGGCAGCTCACCGCCCCCTGAGTTTCATCTCTCTGCCTTCTGCTGGTTATTTTTCTGCCTGCTCGCCCTGCCAAGGTTTTTGGCTTGTCCCAGAGTCAGCAGCTGCCTCTTGTTGTCTCGCCTCCAGTTCTTGGGACTTGACCTAGCAGCTTACCTGGAATTCATCCATCTTCACAACTCATGAGCAAGAGTCCAGTTCCCTGACCTGCTGATCTTGGGTTCACCAACCCCTGCAGCTACTGAATCAGGAGAAACCTTGCGGACTTGTCTGCTGATCTTGGAATTCATTGACCTTCACAGCCTGTGAGCGAGAGCCCCTCTCCAACCTGCTGACCTTGGGTTCACCAGCTTCTGTGGCTCCGTGAATTGGAAGAGGCCTCTACCCTGATCCACAGACTTGGGATGTTTTAGCCTCTACAACTGCATGAGCTGTTTCCTTGATATAAATCTCTCTCTATATATACACTTATACGCTTTACTGGATTTGCTTCTCTAGAGAACCCAGCCTAAGACACATGCCAAAGATCAAAATGTATCTACACCACTCTAAGCTCCTTGAAAATGCTATGAATTCCATCCATGAAAGGAGTGGAACAAAAAAGTCCACTACCTGCAGTGTTAATGGCAGAACACAATCCTCCACTGGGTGTCTGATCTTTCTAGAGCTCTGCTGTCCAATCTTGTAGCCACTAGTCTCATGTGGCTATTTTAATTAAAATGAAATACAATTAAAAATTCAATTACTTAGTTGTACAAGCCATATTCCAAGTGCTCAATAGCTACATGAAACTATTGGCTACAATATTGGACAGCACAGTTATAGAACATTTCCATCACTGCACAAAGTCCTACTGGTCAGCACTGTCCTGGAGGAGGAACAGGAGAAAACTCCTTAAGGATAAAAAGTCCTTACAAACTTCTGTGGGATCCTCAGATCACTTACCAGTGAACTGGGGACACACATCATATTCAATATGTTTGTCAAATTGAATTTTGATATAAAAGAGTTAAGGAAATCGGAGGCTGTACATGTTGACTCTGCGCAAAAGCAAAAGATATTGGCCCTAACTCCATCCATAGGTTCCACAACTGAAGCTTTATATCAGAGAGTTCTAAAAGTAACTATCTAGTACACAAGTACTCATGAGTCTGTCAAGATGGATACACCAAATTTAAAAAAAAAAAAAAAGATTACAACAGTTGTCATCTAAAATTATTACTAGAAAAATGAATGACATTTTACACTTTGAAAGTGAAGCTTACCATTTAAAGGAATCCTGTGGAAAACAAATCTAAAAAAGGATTATCACCTCTTAATTTATTCAGCAAGAATGTCAGAAACTGGGCTACTCTTCTTATAAAATGCCAACTCTATGTTGTTAGCAACAGTCATGAAAAGTTAAATCCCTTAGGGAAAACTCTGACCAGTAGAAGACAGATGTCAGCGTGAGTATACACTTCCTCCTTTCTCTCCCAGATGGACTATCCTAGGACACATACATACTTAACTGGTTTAGACAAATTTTATTCATAGAATCTCAGTGAGGAAAGGGAAAAAGACAAAAATCTAATAGAAAATAGGGAAGAGAACTGAACAAGTAAAAAAGGATTTCTCATTATAACTCCAACTCATTAGTAATCAGAAAAATGCAAATCAAAATCACAATTAGAAATCATTAAACACTTAAGAGAATGGTAAAATTTGGAAAACTAATAAGACCAAGTAACTGAGTACTGGTAAGAATTGCAGTAACTGTCAATCCCATACACTACTATTAAAAGCAGTACAACCACATTGGAAAATGATTTAGCATTATCTGGTAAAGTTGAACATATACATAACCTAAACTGCAACTTCAATGCTAGCTACATGCCTAAGAGAAATGTGTGCACATGGGCACTAGAGATATGTACAAAATGATGATAGCAACTTATCTTTAGTAACCAAAATTGAAAACAACCCAATGTCAGTCAACATTAGGATGGATAAACTGTAATGCGCTCATAGCAATTAATTCTATACAGCATTAAAAACTGAATAAACAGTATTAATCGCACAAACATAATGTTGATCTTAACTAGGTCTACTAAGTACAAAAACAGGTGAAATTAAACTATCACATTACAGGTGCTAAAAATTATTAGGTTAGGTGTTAAAAATATTTAAAACAAGGAGAAAAAAACCCACAATGATCCGATAATCAGGATTAATAGGGTCAGTGGTTATCTCTGGGAGGAGAGAGAAAGGGTTACAAATTAAATTGAGAGAAGGTAGAGGGAATTGTTGAAGGCTGGTAATGTGGTGTGGTAGTTACATGAGTGTTTTCTTCAGGATAATTTATTGAGTTGAACATTTTTGGTTTGTGCACTTTTCTATCTGAATGTTATATTTCACATGCAAAAAAAAAAAAAAAAAGTTTAAAAGAAAAGCAGTCTCTATACAGAAATATCCACACAAAACCACTCTCCTACATAAAGCTAGATGACTTCCATTCCATTCACACCCACCTTTAAGTCTCTTCCCTCTCTCTCATCTTACCTCTTGTAGCACTTTACCAATAAATGGTAAAACATTGATATTTTCCTCTCCCTCTGCATGGATCTGGAAATTCAGTTTTTGATAAAGAATCTGAAACAAGAACGGAATATATTATATCTTGGTCAAAAAGGAGCTGTACTTTTAAATTTGTCTCTCTTCACAATGAAGGCTTGAAATTAAGAAATTACTCTTTTGAAGACCAAAAAAATGCTATTTTGTAACGAACAGTAGTTAGTAAAAGGCTTATTTCAGGACTTCATCAAGGGCTTCACAATGATGTAACAGTTTCAGAAGTGGGAATCAACTGTGAAAAGCCTGCTATACAAAGTAATGAATGACTATGAGATGAAAATATGAATTCTTTTCATTTATCTAGCAGTGTTTCTCAACAAGGGCGTTACCGGCATTTTAGCAGGACAGTTCTCCCTTGTGCAGCTTTATCGTGTGCCTTTTAGGAAATTTCGCATCCACCCAACGAAATCTCCACTCCGTTTCCAAAGGACCCCTATGGGAATGGCAAGACCATACATACACCCTGCCACTTTCTTTGAGAACTACTGGCTTTAATTCATACGGTTTCAAATATATTTTACATGACCATTTCTTATATGCTTTATTTTGTTAACACTGATGTTCCTCATTACGCTCAATAATTTATTTCCTGATAATACTTTCTATGTTCCTAAAGCCTGCTTTCTACCTTTCCTTCATTACTGTAAGAAGGCCAACACCACTATTTTATATCTTGATATTTTCAAATTCCTTTTCACGTATGTGATAAGCTATTTTTCTTCCATAAGTTAAAATTTTATATTGTTATATATACATATATATGTGTGTGTGTGTGTATATATATATGTGGGGGTGTGTGTGTGTGTGTGTATATATATATATTACATATCTCAGATCCACACACCCAGCAAAATGCAGTTCAGGATTTCTTTTACGGGGAACACTCACTTCTGTCTGCAGAGCGCTACTAGCTGCCAAAAGACGTTCAATGCTGGTAGGAGGGCAATGTGTCAAAGCAAAAGCCAGGAGCTCCTGACGAGTGGCCACATCCTGGTAGCCTTCCGATTGTCCTAACTGGCTGCAAACATCCCAACTTTTAGAATAACCTGCAAAATTAGCAGGAAAAAAATGCTGATTTCCAGAAGAAGAAAAATCGCAAATCTAAGATGAGAAACGCTATGGATTTCTGTTCAGGTCTTGTGCTACCAAAGCAAAGTCCTAGTCACTACTTGATGCACATTATCATAAAAGCAGAAAATCATAAGAATCTAAGAGATAGAAAAGAAAGATTAGGTTAGTTTATTATCGAGAAAGTTAAGTGCTACTCCAGAGAAGTTTTTCCCACAAAGTGTGTTAAATTTTAAACTGACAATGACTACAAATAAGATACAGGGTTTTGATGCTGAATAAAAAGCTACATGTCTGAATTCAGAAGACTTGAGCTTTGGCCCAATCCTGCTACTCAGCACTTGTGTGAGTTTGAGAAAGTTCCAAGTATCACACTTGCTTCACTGTTACAAAACAATGATAATGCCTTCCTCATTGGGTTATTGAAAGGATTAAATAACGTTTGTATTTAAAAGCACTTTATAAACTGAAAAGTACTAGAAAAAGAGAAATTATTGCAGAAACCTACATAGAATCATTCAGTTTACAGAAGAAGGTAAAGGCTCAAGGACAGACAGCCAAAAGTAAACAGCAGCCCAACTCCCAGCAGAGATTGTTTTCTTACACAATGTTATATCAGAATCCTTAAAATACACTTGTATTTGAAGGCATTCCAAGTGGAATAAGGTCTTTTTTTTCTAAGTAGAAAAGCCTTATTCCAGAATAATTTCCCAAAATATATAAAGTAAAAATTAACCCACGCTTGACCTTTACAAGAATAAAATTATTACAGAGCTGTACAAATAAACAATTTTGGATCAATACAACAACCTTCTTCCAGAAGACCATATAATGTTGAAAAATCAGTTGGTTAATATTACAGAACACTGCTTTTATGAAACCTATTTTCTAATGCTGAGGTTATAAAGATGGAGGTTTTTATTTTTTCCAGTTTCTAAATGTTTTTATATATAACTACACACACACACACACACACGTGCACATACAAAAAAGTAAACATATCGTAAGTGTACAGTTCCCTGAGTTATCATGTGTTTGGGCTTTCATACATTCAGGCACAGCCACAGGAAGTATATCATATAACAGGGAGCCCATAAGTCTATCCTATTCCACTTGGAAATGTGCTGTTTAAATAGAGAACCTATTCCATAATAAAATCTGGTTATCCTCCAGAAATCTGAATGTAAACTTCAGAATGGAAAATTTTAGGTTTGCGAATTACCCAATTTCTCAACATTAGTTTGAAAAGTGCTGCGTTACCTGAAAGAAAAAAATCAAAGAACAGAAATATTGACTATATAGTAACAAACTGTAAATACATTTAAAAATCTAAATTTTCATTTATATAATAAATACACGAAATGGCATTAAAATATTTTACATAAAAATTATTCTTGAAATTATCAGCATGTTTTTAAAAGGGAACAAAAAGCACACCAAAATCTCAGATACAATATAGCCTTGATCTGAATAAAGTATTTATATTAATATATAAGCACATGGCATACAGACTTATCAGTGCTGATAAAATTTTTCTCAAACCTTATAAACAAAATGTGGCTAGCCTACCAATCAGGCCAAATGATTTCAGAATAGACCTTTTCCATTATTTATCATGTAAAGAGGACATGAGCAAAGTGTTAAATAAGTTGTCTACTTCACCTGTAGCCATCAGCTCCTGACAATGCATACTGGCTGCTTTGTAGTCAGGGAAACGAAGTGCTTGCTCTACCAGAAGAATTAGAACCTGCCCTCGTCTTTCTTCTGAGTCTTCACCTGTAAACACATGCAAATGATTTAATGATGATGGCAGCATCAGTTGATAAAAGAGCTAACTAACGTGTCTTTCAAATTAATTCAAAAATAAAAATAACTCCTCTAAAATTGATTTTTAAAAGATTAAAGGACAAAAGGTCACAGCAACTTTGACCTTCCAATCTATTAAGACCAAAATCCCCTAAAAGATCACTGATTAATGTCAGTTCCTAATTAAAAACACTGTTGATCAAATCAGAAAATTCAAAATTAGAGAGGTGACAAACCTACAGAGGAGCCTTGGGATAACCGAGGTTAAGGGCAAGAGAAGAAATCCGTGTGTCCAAAAGAAAGCAGGTTATAAAGGGCTTGAGAAATCGTGAACAGCAAATTAAGTGAACAGATGACACTAGTGAAGCAATGTTTCTCACCGTAATAATTCAACCATGATTTAGAAACTACAATGTAAGTGTTGTCCTGAGCACTTACGCATCTAGACCATACAGATGTATGCATAGGATTGACAATGGAAAATATATTTTAATTTTGTCTAAACTAAGCCTTACAGAACTTTACTTGTGCAAACAGAATCACTATAACACTACTATGCCACCCAGCAAACTGCCTGCATTAAATTACACAATATTGTTTTTCTTTTCTTCCTCCTTAAAGGCTAACAGAATGAAAGGACGTGTCAGTTAAGCAATGAATGATGTATTTTCTTACTTTAAGTACATTATTATAAATTAATACACATTTATCTTGGATGTGTCGAATGAAAACTCAGTAATGGACAATATTGTTTTCTGTATGCTAACAAAAGCTATTTGCATATATTAATGTACTGGATGGTAAATCATTTTTAAAATAAATCCATCAAAATCTCATTTATAACAGGATAGTTTATGGCAGTTTCATTTCTAAGAATTTGGTAATTTAAACATTATTACTATTTCTTTTTTAACATCTTGCCCTCTGGATGGTCTATTTGTAATTACAAGTAATACGTGACCAATGTAAGAGGGAAAAAAACCTTAAATACAAAGTAAAATGGATATACTTTTATACTTTCACCGACAGTACTCATCTTTTATTTATCACAAGGAACGTCTAGATTCTGAGAACATATACCAAAATTCGGCTCACGTTAATACAAAGATTTTAAATTATTTTTCCAAGAATATTCTTAGAGGCCAGCTTAGTGTTACTTCATTCTTTGACATCTCCACACTCTCTTCACATAAAATACCTGAGTTAGGTCCCCTCCAGCATGTTTATGTTTTATTCTCTTAATAACAATTTATTGTCATTATCTTTTTTAATAATCTACCTTCCCTATCAGAATTTAAGTTCTTTGAGGACAAGGAATGTTTACTGTTGAATCTGCAGTACCTCGTACCAAGCCATGCACATAATAAAACCAAACCTGTTGCTGCTGAGTTGATTCTGACTCATAGCAACCCTATCGGACAGAACAGAACTGCTTCACAGGGTTTCCAAGAAGCAGCTGGTAGACTCGAACTGCTGACCTTTCAGTTAGCAGCCATAGCTCTTAACCACTGCGCCACCAGGGCTCAAAACATGTTTCCTCAATGAAATGGGCATATATTCATAAAGAATATAATTTTCAATTATAAGACAAATAATTCAAAGTTACAATATAAATACAATACAATTTGGATTGTTAAGCTAAAAGGAAAAAAGTAAAAAGTATTTTATATTTTAATGAAGTGATGAAACCTTATAATTATTTTCAGTATCTCCATGAAAAAGGTTAAGTTACAATATGGTTTGGAGGAAAAAAATAAACACACCACATGAAGAGTTGAATAAAACTTCTATAACATGTCCCCATCAATCTTCTTTCAGGACTTCAGAGGTTGAAAGTAAATCCAAGGCAAATACTGGTCCAATTTAGTCTAAAAAGGTTCTAAACAAAGCAATGGTGTAATACTAAAACACACTCATGTTTTAGTAACATACATGTAAGAGGAAATGAAGCAATATGTAAAAGTTTCTCAATAATAAATGCACGTCATAATATCATTTGCAACATAACATTCTTGAAATGTTTGCACTTATTCAGAATACACTAAAACAAAAAGGAAAGGGCTAGGTGTAATTTTTTTTTCTTCTTTTAATGTGCCAACTTGGCTAGGCTAACAGTCCTCAGTTATTCAATCACATGCTAACCTAGGTGTTGCTGTGAAGGTATTTTGCAGATGTAATTAAAGCTCCTAATCAGCTGACTCTAAGTAACGAAACTTATCCCGATAATCTGGGTAGGTCTGACTGAATCATATGGAAGACCTTAAAAAGTAGGGCTAATGTTTCTGAGAGGGAGAAATTCCATCTGTGGACAACAGCTTCAGTCCATGCCCGTGGAGTTCCATCCTGCTCCTGCTCTTCCCGTAACGACTGACTGCGCTACAGGTTTCTGATTTGCTTAGCCACCCACCACAATCATGAAAGCTAAGTACTTGTAACAAATCTCTTAATATGTATATATCCTATTTGTTCTACTTCTCTGGTTGAACCATGATTGATAGACCAGGCATCTGAACTACCTGGTCTCTCATTTATAACCTCCTCTATCAGATGCACTGTTGTCTCTTACATTAACATCTAATCACATATTAAATGTGGTAAAATCTGATGAATTTCTCTGAGAACAATGCAAAAGTCTGGTGAGTGAAATGACGTGAGAAAGGGTCTACTAACTACCATCATTCAAAGTCAAAAAAAGTGGAAAGGTAGAATAAGGGTAAAGGATTTGGAGTCAAAATCTTCTTTATTATGAAATCCTCAATAAATTTTTGAACTTCTCTATTTCTCAGTTTCCTCACTTTCAAAATAAAATTCATGCCTCTGCCTATAAGCAACACAGTAAGAGGCAACTGAGATGAGTATGAAAGCATAAAATGAGAATTATTATTGTTGCTAATATAAACTTTTATAAGAAGATAAATCCAATAGTCATCTTGAACTCCAAAGTTCAAATATTTGTTTTAATTCCATGAAGTTTCAGTTTGTGCAGGTGGTTAAAAGGAAAAATATAATAACAAAAAAAAAAGGCCTATAAAGAATGATGTCTATAGAAATATCAAAACCAAAACAAAACAAAACAAATAAATTCTTAGTGAGAACAACCAGGATTATGGCCAGACTAGAACTCTATTAAAGAAAATGATTCAGATGTTTAGTCTGAAAAAGAAGGTTAACAATGGCATGACAGGTCTTTGAGTACCTGAAATAGTTTAAAATATATTCACAAAAAATTTGAAACTCCATTCACAAGGTGGAGCTTAATTCTCTTTCCCTTGAGTGTGGGCTGGACTTCGTGATTTGCTTCTTACAAATAGAAAAATGATGGAAATGACAGTGTATAAATTTTGAGACCAGGTCATAAAAGGCATTACAGTTTCTTCCTTGCTGCCTCATGGATCATTCTCTATAGGCGAGACCAGCCGCTACGCTGGGAGGACACTCAAGAAGAGTTCTATGCGGCAAGCACCTGAGACCTCCTAACAAAAACCAGTGAGGAACTGAGTCTTCCTGCCAACAATCATGTGAGTGAGCCATCCTGGAAGCAGATCCTAGCCCATTAAGCCCTCAGACGGAATATATAAATATTCCCCTTGAACATGGGTGGGCCTATGTGACTGCCTCCATGAATAAAATGAAGCTGCCAAAATTGCAAGGCTTAACTAGAAATGGCCATATAATTTTGCCGGTCTCTTCTGGCCCACAGACTCTGGGAATCTTTTAGCTGTCATGCAAGAAGTCAAGGTACCCTGAGGCCACAATACAGAAAGATCACAAGAAGAAACCACACAGAGAAGCCTGAGGAGCCCAAGCTGTTCTGGACCCAGGGCTTTTAAGCTCAGGTGCCAGACGTGTGTAGAGAAACCTTTGATATCCAGTGACCCCATCCCGAGCCACTATATGACTACAATTGCATAAGAGACCCTGAACTGCCTAGCTAAGCACAGTCAATATCCATAATTGGGAGAGATTAAAAATAAATGATTGTTGTTTTACATCACTAAATTTTTAGGTAGTTTGTAAAGCAACAATAGATAATCAGAGCACCCTATATGCTTCAGGTAAATGTCAACTGCTTTGTGATCCTTTCCTTAATATTGCAGGCAAAAAATTAGCATTGACCATCTTCTAGTTCTATAAAATTTGTTAACACAAGCCATACACTATCATCATATCCTATGTTGCAGCATAATTATACCCACTCCTCATTTATCCAGGTCGTTATGGGGAAATTGGCATTATGCGAGAGTTGGGCGTGGCCAGTCTTCGGTCACCGGTGTCCCCTAGGTCGCTCACGCTCATCAGATGCCACTCAGGATACACGTGGCACGGCAGACTCCCCTTCCCCACTACCGCGGAGCCCAGGAGGGTTGTCAGGGTGGTGGTGGCCGGGGGTTGCCCACACCGCCTCCGGAGCAGCAGGGGCTCACCACCACCTGGTTGTGCTCCAGGCCTCTGCACAGACTCTTGTGCCTCACCTCTCCACCTTCCCACTCCACTGGGCCTGGCGGAGGCTGCAGAGGTGGCAGAGAGGCCTCTTCGGAAGGAGAGACTTTCAAGCCTCCCACCATCTCCCCAGTGCCTGGCCACCCCACCTCCTACACGCCACCTGCCTGCCCAGCACTCGCGTGGACCTGCCCAGCTCCTCTGCCCCACCCGGGTAATACCATCACCAGTGGCCCTCCAGGCTCGCTCCCTCTCACAAACCTCACCCTCCTCCTCCTCCTCCCCCCTCACCTTGGCTCCTCGTTAATGCGCAAAATAGTTGGGTAGATATTTTACTACTGTCTTAAATGCAAAATGTCATATAATGAGATAGTCAATAAGTGAGGAGATAGTTGATAAGTGAGGAGTAGGTATATTCGTCTCCTGTACTGAAGTCATACTATAAAAAACAAACAAACAAACCCGTTGTCGCTGAGTCGATTCTGACTCATAGTGACTTTATAGGACAGAATAGAACTGCCCCATAGAGTTTCGAAGGAGTGCCTGGTGGATTTGAACTGCTGACCTTTTGGTTAGCAGCTGCAGCACTTAACCACTACACCACCAGGGTTTCCAGTTGTACTACAGACTTCACTTTAATGTTTAAGGAATAACAATGTGGCCAAGTTGAAATGGTTCCAAATATTAGAACTAAAATAGCTGCAATAAAAGAAAAAAAGGTCTAAATACCATGTATTCTACATAGTTGCTGCTCTGTTGTACTGAAGAAGACTCTTCTTCCATTAAAAATTTATGTATCACCACTGATATTCCTGTTACTATGTCAACATGTCAGGGCAGCCCTGGGTGGCACAAATGGTTAAGCACTTGACTACCAGCTGAAAAGGCTGGCAGTTCTAACCCAACCAGGGGTGCCTTGGAAGATAGGCCTGGTGATCTGCTTCTGAAAGGTCACAGCCTTGAAAACCCTACAGAGCAATTCTACTCTGCACACAGGGGTTGCCATGAGTTGGAATCAACTCGACATCAACTAACAATAACAATATGTCAACATGTCACAAGAACAATAAAGGAAATTAATCCTAATAGGTATACAGAAGTGCAGACGGCATCTGTATTAGCTCCCTAGGGCTGCTGTAACAAAATACCACACAGTAGATGGCATTAAAGAACAAAAAATTACTGTTTCACAGTACTGGAAGCTAGGAGAACTAGTCCAATTCAGGGCATAGGCAGGCTCATACTCCCTCTCTCAGCTCTAGGGGAAGAAACTTCTTTGTCTCTTCCAGCTGTGGTAGCCCCAGGCATTTCTTGGTGTTCCTTGTTTTGTAGATGCATCTTCAAACGGCTGCCTTCCCCTGTGCAACTTCTCTTTTATAACGACATCCCTCATATAGGATGAGGACTCACCCTACTTTGCTATGACCACACATTAACCTAACAGATAACATCTTCAAAGACCCTATGTCCAAACAGAGTCACAGATACAGGGATTAGGATTTCAAGGTATCTTTTTGGGGGGACACAATTCAATCCATAACAGCATCCCTGAGCTACTTCAATAGCCTCCGTGAAACAGATCCCCTGTGATATTCTTCCCTGGTTAGCAGAGTGCTTCAGGGTTTACAAAGTACTTTAAATACTATATGCACTAACTTATTTGAGTCTCATGACTTGGTGTGTGAAGTAAGGCAGGTATAATTCCTATTTTCCATAAACAGAAACTGGAGCTAAGGTAATTTAGCAAATGCATGGGACAGAGTCAGGACTTGAACCAGTCTTCTGACTCCACATTCAATGTTCTTCAAGTTGTCCAAGATGCTTCACTACTGGCTCCAATCTCAGTATCGTTACCTTGACAAATCTGTTACAAGTCCAAAGATAAAGATCCTAATGCTATGGTTTCAGACGGACTGGAAAAGGACAACTGACACACTAAAATTTACTAAAACCAGAGACTTTAAGAAGAGTCCTATATATCAGAATTTTAAAACATTAATAAAGTAGTCACTAAATATATTAATATATACAATTTTAATAGCTCAAAATATACACATAAATCCTTTATTCTTTAGTCTATAATATGTAGCTTGGACTGACTTGTTGAACAACGGCCAACAATTGTTCCTGTAGAAATCTGCCTAGTTGAAAGTATTAAAAAAAAACTCTGAGAAGCAGTAAGTGGGGGTTGGAGATGTACACTCAATGGGAGTATTTTATCACTGACATTATATGGTTAAAGGAACATGAAATGTAGAGTAAGAAAGATTTCCTTGAAAGCCATGGTCTGCTAAGCAAGACAGGTATTTAACTTTTCTGATCCTCAATTTCCCTTGTAAAATGGGAAGAATACCATCATTGTCACCATTTATGAGAGGATTAAATAACACAGCATGAAAAACCCAGCAAATAGTAAATACACAAAGTTTTCTAACAAATTGTTCCAGTTCGAAATCACAAACCAAATTTGGACACTGAAGGTGAACTGGTAAGACTGGTTTGTTCTAATATTTAAGCTTTCTAGTATAAATGGAAAGAACCCTGGTGGTAGTGGTTAAGCGCTCAGCTGCTAACCTAAAGGTCAGCAGTTCAAACCTATCAGCCACTCTGCGGGAGAATGATGTGGCAGTCTGCTTCCATAAAGATTTACAGCCTTGGAAACCTTACATGGCAGTTATACTCTGTCCTATAGGGTCACTGATTCGGAATCCACTAGACAGCAACGTGTTTGGTTTTAGTAAAAACGGTAACACTGATTTCAATTCCTGATCTGACAACCACTTCGTGGCACCCTGACTAAGCCTATCTTCATTTAAAGGACAGATGGTCCCAGCAGCTCAATATAGGTGAGTTTTTTTTTAACATGCCAATCTTTCCAGAAAGACTAACCTTTCCAAAAAGAAGCTCTCCGGACAGACACCCTTAAGCATATATTCTGATGTTTACCTAGGATGATGTAAAGAATAACATAGAAACATTATTCTGCAGTTTATCATTCAGAAGACTTACCTGCTATCCTCAGCAACTCAGCAAGGCCCAGGAGTTTGGCTGCTTGTTTGTAGCACGTGGGGGACTGGGAAATACACTCTTTGATGAGGCCAATCCGATCAGAGAACAATCGCACTACAAAAGAAAAGCATATTATACTTGTAACGTTTAACCAGGGTATTAGGATTTTCCTAATTTAAGGCAACCAAACAAAATGAAAACTGTATTAGTGTCCAGATCAATGAGAATTAAGTAAAAAAACACAATTTTTTTTTTAAAAAATTAAAATTATTACTGCTTCTGAATAGTAATATACACGGATCTTTCCTTTATCACCAAACTTCCAAAGCTCAGCAAATGAACTGCAATTCTAAAGCTAGGAAAATATGTCATCTTTTCAAGTACCAAGTCAGGCCTTAAAGAAATTTTTTTAAAAACGCAGTATTGGTCTTTGAAAATATCACATTTTCTATCACACCAGTCCCTGCCTTCATCTCATCCCACCAAACCCATTCTATGTTCCGAATACCATTTGCTATCTGCAACGCACCACCCTAGTTTAGAGTAGGAGTCCTCAAAGCTCTCACTGCTCCAATTTATTCCTCTTTCTCCAACAATAGGCCCAATTCTCTCACTTAAGCCACATAATAGAAAAATAAAACATGTCTGATTAAACCAATTCATACCACAAGGTAATTCATAGCACTTAAAGAGAAAAAAATTTAAAAGGTATGTATATATATGCACAGAATAACTGGAACTTATTTGAGGTAGAAGTGTCCACCTTTAATAAGCATGGCACTGGCTGGAAGGCTATCCCTCCAGTAACTTTAACAACAATAGAAACAATGATAATGATAGCAGCTGACATAAAATGAATACTATGCCCCAGGTACTATTGTAGATGCTTTTTGTATATTAACCCTTGCAAGGCAGACCCCTACAATCCAGGTACTATTATTACCCTCAGAGGAGGAAACTATGGTGCAGAAAGGTTTAGCACTTTGGCCAAAGTCAGTAAAAAAGTTATGGGACCAGAATTCAACCCAGCTCCCTAAATGTTTCTGTTTTTCACACCTTTATCCCTTTAATTTCTTTAAACCCATAGCTATTCCCCATACACCTGTTTTCCAAAAACTTCTCATAGGTAGGTAAGAGGGGGCATGAGGGCCTGGGGGAGATAAAGAAAGTAGGTAGTGGTTGCTCTTTTGAGGGTAACTTTTTATTATGATTTAATTTCAACCTTATAAAAAGGTTGCAACAACAGTATAAAAAAACTCCTCTATACCCTTTACCTGGAAACCCTGGTGTAGCAGTTAAGAGCTACGGCCTCTAACCAAAAGGTTACCAGTTCAAATCCACCCAGCACTCCTTGGAAACCCTATGGGGCAGTTCTACTCTGTCCTACAGGGTCGCCATGAGTCAGAATCAACTCGATGGCTATAGGTTTGTTTGTTTGTTTTTTAAATACCCTTTACCAAAGTTGCTGTTGTTACCTGTTGTCAAGTTGGCACCTGACTCAGGGCAACCTCATGTGTTACAGAGTAGAACCATTCCATGGGGTTTTCTTGGCTATAATCTTCATTGAAGCAGACTGTTGGGCCTTTTCTTCTGTGGAACCACTGGGTGGGTTCATAATGCCAACCTTTGCGTCAGCAGCTGATTACAAACCACTTGTGCTGCCCGGGCTCCTTTTACCAAGGTTAAACAATTGTTAATATTTTGCTCTATTCACACATATATGCAATCATGCAAGCATGTACTCTTTCTGTCCTCTCTTTATACATACCCACATGTGCGCGCGCACACACACGTACATATATTTTATATATATATATATATATATATATATAGATGCTCTGAAATGGGATTATGTTCAAGATGGACCCATCTAAGAGTTCAGAGAAGTTCTCATAAAGGAAGATTCAGTTGAACTGTGTCTCCAAGAAAGATATGTTGAGTCTGAGACTGGAGGTACGCCGGAAAGCATGGCCCCTGGATTCTCCATCAGCCCAGAACTAAAACCATTTCCGAGGCCAACTCTTCAGACAGGGATTGGACTGGACTGTGGGACATAAAGTGATACTCGTGAGGAGTGTGCCTCTTAGCTCAAGTAGATACAAGA
>NW_004443959.1:2414579-2504200 GCF_000243295.1 Trichechus manatus latirostris | reverse complement strand
GGGACATAAAGTGATACTCGTGAGGAGTGTGCCTCTTAGCTCAAGTAGATACAAGAGACCAAAGGGGCAGCTTCTATCCAGAGGTGAGATGGGAAGGCAGAGAGGGTTAGGAGCTGGTTGACTGGACATGGGGAATCAGGGACAGAAAGGAGGAGTGTGCTGTCGCAGAATGGGATGAGCAGTTAGGGTCACATAACAATGTATGTATAAAATTTTGTATGGGAGACTAACTTGAAATGTAAACTTCATTTAGACTACAACAATTAAAAAAAAAGATATGCTGAAGTCCTAACCCCTGGTACCTATAAATGTGACCTTACTATAATCAATTTAAGATGAGGTCATACTGGATTGGGGTGGGGCCTAAACCCCATGACTGTGGTCCTTATAAGGACAAAGAGATTTGGAGACTTGTAGACACAAACAAAGGGAAGACGGGCATGTGAAGATGGAGGCATAAACTGGAGTGATACAGCTAACAGTCAAGGAATGCCAACAGCTGCTACCAATCACAAGAAGCTAAGAGGAAAAATTCCTCTTAAGAGCCTTCAGAGGGAGCATGGCACTGCTGACACCTTGATTTTGGACTTCTAGCTTCCAGAACTGTGAGAGAATAAATTTCTGTTTTAATCCACCTTGTTGTGGTTGTTGTGTGCCATCAAGTTGATTCTGACTCACAGTGACCCTATATTAATCCACCTAGTTTGTCGTAATTTGTTACAGCAGCCCTAAGAAACTAATACAGATTCTGGTACTGGTAAGTGGGGTGATGCTGTAACAAATACCTAAACATGTAGAAGTGGCTTTGAAATTGGGTAATGAATACAGACTGGAAGACTTTTGAGGCACTTAATAGAAAAATCCCAGACTGCCTTGAAAAGACAGTAGAAACATAGATGTTACGGTAATACTGGTGAGGGCTCAGTTGCGAATGAGGAGCACAGTAGAGAAAGCTTCTATCATCTTCCAAACCAAAACTAAACCCATTGCTGTCTAGTCAATTCCAACTCATATTGACCCTATAGAGATTCCAAGGCTGTAAATCTTTACCAAAGCATATTGCCAGGACTTTTCTCCTGTGGAGCGGCTGGTGGGTTTGAACTGCTGACCTTTTGGTTAGCAGCCAACTGCTTTAACCACTGAGCCACCAGGGCTCCTTTCTATCATCTTGGAGAATACATATATATCGCTGAACAGAATATTGGTAGAAACATGAATGTTAAAGGTGCTTGTGGTGAAGCTTTAGCAAGAAATGAGGAATATGTTATCAGGCACTGAAGGAAAGGCAATCCTTGTTATAAAGTGGCAGAGAACTTGGCTGAATTATGTTTTACTGATGGGTGGACAGTAGAACTTGTAAGCAATGAACTTGGATATTTAGCTGAGGAGATTTCCAAGCAATGCACTGAAGGGGTGGCCTGGTTTCTTCTTGCTGCTTATAGTAAAATGCAAGAGGAAAGAGATAAATTGAGGAAGGAACTGTTAAACAAAAAGGAATCAGCATTTGCTGATTTGGAATATTCTCAGGCTATCCAGATAGTGTGTTCTGGAAACAGGACCAAAGGTATGGCCGAACAATCATTTGCTGAAGAGATTAGGCAATAGTTAGATACATACATACACATATATATGTTTTTTTTCCCCCAGCATCATTTGAGAGTACATTGCAAACATCATGTCTCTCTATTCCTAAAGGCCTCAGTGTGTATTTCCTAAAGTTTAAAACAGATATTTATCCCTTTGTTGGTATAATAATTCTGTTGTGGCCTTTACTATAAAATATAGGGTAGATGTATCAGTCAATTAGCGTCACAAATTTCATATTCTGCAGTGATGTGACTAGTGGCTGGGGTCTTAAAAACTCACAAGCAGCCATCTAAGATACAATCATTAGTCTCTACTCATTAGGAGCAAAAGAGAAAGAAGGAAACCAAAGTCTCAGAGAAGAAATTAGTTTACAGGGTTAATAGCCTCCACAAGCCATTGCCTCATCTACTCTGAGACCAGAAGAACTAGATGGTGCCTGGCTTACCACTACCAACTGTTCTAATCAGGGCCACAAGAGACAGATCGTGATAGAATGGGATAAAAACAGGACAGAACTCAAATTCTTAAAAAGTTCAGACTTACTGGACCAGTTGAGACTATAGGACTCCCTGAGACTATCTCCCTGAGATACTATTTAAACCTTGAACCAAAATTATCCCCAGAGGTCATCTTTTAGTGAATAACAGACTGGCACACAAAATAAGGGGTATTATCTATGAATATGGTGCTTCATTAAAAAACCATCTATATGAGACCAAAAGGTCAACAATTACTTGAAGGCAAAGATAAGAATATAAAGTAAATGTAAATTTCAGTTATTTACTTCATAATCACTATAGCCAATATCTACAATCTGAGTAGAACTGCTACAAATTGCATTATTGTTCCCATTTAACCACTGCAATTATTCATATCCCAAATACCTGTTCCACTAACATCAGGCTTCACCACATGACTTCTTCAGGCAATGAAATGTGAGTGGAAATGATGTATGCTACTTCCGAGCAAAAGCTTTAAGAGTCATTATTTTACTTTTTCCCTCTGCCATGAGAATGCTATCTCTCATGACGTGGTGCTGAGGCTTACCACAACAGACATGAACAGTGCATGCAAAAAATAGATCTGTTATAATAAGCCACTGAGACTTCTTATTTTTTCACTGTGGCACATTCTAACAAAAACTGACTGATACAGCACCTCCAAACTTCTCCCTAATTTTTCTCAATAAAAAAAAAAATTTTTTTTCCTAGTATTCCAATTTAACAAAATATGGATCACTTTCATAATATTTCAAATTCAATATGCTGATTTTTGAACAAGTACTTTTTATATATTTCTAATTTTATTTTCAAAACAAAATTTGACATAGATATTATCATTCTACATGTGTAAAAATCTGAGGGCTTTCATTGTTCCCTTTATACCCTTGATTGATGAATTCTTGTTGTCTTCTTAGACTAGCTCTGGCTTTAGTAATTCTGAATAAACTGATTTCCTCATCATTTCCACTCTCCTTCTAGTTCAATCAAATCAGGGTGGAGAACTGAAACCACATGTGACAATGGAATATGATTTTCTCTAAACTTCCATTTAATAAAATACTCAAGTGTGGTTCTTTGTCTCCTTGTTATTCTAAGCAAAGCACACTGCTAATATTTCAAGTACATTAATAAATTTGGAGAATACGATTCTAATGGACTTCAATTACCATGGTCAAATGACTTTTCACTTTATTTATGTGTTTGCTTTTTGAGCCTCTGGACAATTGCTGCACCAGTTCTCTTTCACTGCTGATCTTAAGGCTTGCTCAATTACATTTTAAAATGGGATCTCTTAGTTAAATATTTGATGTTATTATCTTTCCATAAAGGAGAAAACTGTGCACTCCTAAAATTCCTCTTTAAAGTGGAATTATTGAACATGAAAAGGATATGCAGATATGTATCTTTTAGTAATTGAGGATTCCTCATTTCCCTGTGGATCTCACAAATATACGTCAGATGTAAAAAAAAAAAAAAAAATCTTCTTTAAACACCTACAAATCTCAGACATAAAAAGCAAACAGATACTAATTAGCATTTATTGAATAGCTACCACACGCCAAACACTCTCATCACAACCTTACAAAGCAGAGACAGTAAATACCTACCAAACCATGAATGTAAAATATCAGTTTAAGTCACTCATGAATGACATCAAAACACATATAGTTATTTGTGATGCTGCTGAAGTATAAATTTGAATTACGTAGGCCAGGAAGGTGATATGCAAGAGTCATCACTTAACTGACAAAGGAGAAGACGAGTCAGAATTTCTTTCTCAAAGAATATTTTACTTTTGCACCTCTTTATCAGTACATTATTGTCTACTGTTTTACAAACGCAGGGTCTTGAGTCAGACTACTTGGGTATGAATAGCAGTTCCATCTCTAATGAGTTGTGTGATCCTAAGAAACTCTTATAACTTTCGCCTTGATTTCATTGTCTGACAATTAGAAACAATAACAGCTACTACCTCATAGAGTTTTTTTTTTTTATGAATGCATGTGAAGTACTTAGAACATAAAAATAATTCAATAAATGTTAACTATTATTAATATGACTACTACTTACACATTCACAGAAATACCTATGAATTCTCTAATATAAGGATTCATGATGTTTCAAGACTGTTAGGACTATCTAGGCTATATTTTATTATTATCTCCACCTAAGGAAGGTGAGGCTTAAAGACATTAAGCTCCCAAAGGTCATACAAGTCTAAGTGGCAAAGCCAGGATTTAAACTTGCATGAAATTCTGGTGTCACTGTCTTATTATCAGTGGGTCAGTTCTTCAAAGGCAAGAACTGCGCCTTATCCACTTTAGTATTTCAGTATAGGCAGTCCCCAGGTTACGAAAGAGATCCATTCCTAACTGTGTCTTTAAGTTGAATTTGTAGGTAAATCGGAACAGGTGCATATGGTTCTTATTTAGCCCAGGGCTTCAAACTGGTTCGTTCTGGTTTGAACCCCTGCTGAGAATTTGCCTTTCCACTGAATCAGAATCTGTAGTTTAACAAGATCCCCAGGTGATTCTTATGTATAATAAATTTTAAGAACCACTGCTCTACTAGTGGTTCTCAGAAATGGTCCCTAACCAGAGGTATTAGCATTGCCTGGGAACTTGTTAGAAATGCAAACTCTCAGCAGAGGTTCGAATCTGAACTAATCAGTTCAAAGTCCTGACTTAGCCTCACTTTAGTGCACAAAAGGAGCCCTGGTGGCGCAGTGGTTAAGAGCTCAGCTGCTAACCAAAAGGTTGGCAGTTTGAATCCACCAGCCTCTCCTTGGAAACCCTATGGGGCAGTTCTATTCTGTCCTATAGGGTCACTATGAGTTGGAATGGACTTGATGGCAAAGGGTTTTTGGTTTTAGTACAGGAAAAGGCTCGAAGCCTTTTCAATTATTTGAAAGCTGCACATGCAGCAAGTGAAGGTGACTGTGATGAAGCTGCACAAGGGGTTGGTTCAATCATTTCAAAGTGAGGGCAAATTTACATAATGTTAAAGGGCAAGTACAAGTGGTCCGTAAGTCTGACTTTCCTAACCCTGGGACTGCCTGCATTGAGTAAGTGCCTAAATTAATGTTTATTGAATGGAAGTGAAGAGAAGGAGAAAGAGGGAAATAATCAGATGGTACAGGAGGGAGGGAAAGGATCAGAGGGAGGAGAAGGGAAGAATGAATGAAGAAAATGGAGGAAGGGAGAAAGAGAAGGCAGGTAAGATCACACTAATTCTAACATTGTACTTTCAAAAAAATAGCAAAGTGATAGCTGATACTTGTACAGTCCTTACTATATTCCAAGTACTGTAAACATATACTTAATCCTTACAAGCAATTGTATAAAGTGCTCATTAGCATCCCCATTTTGTAAATGAGAAAACTTAAACACAAAAAGAGGTTAAGTTACTTGCCCACAGTTACCCAGCAATAAGTGGCAGAACTGGGATTCAAACCCAGGCAATCTGGCTCTAAGCTGGGTTTAACCACAATGGTATAAGTCTCAAAAAACTTACCCTGTTATAGAAAGAACATGTGGGACAGCTGAAATATCCTAAATCCACTCCCTTGAATATTAAGGAAAATTTACACAAACTGAAACACCCAAATTATTAGGGAGATGCACACACACATGCACAACACTTTACAGGAGACTTGTATATAAGGAAGCTTTTTACATATTTCTTTTCCTGTTTTCTTTTAACTCATTAATTCATCCAGTACAACTGGCCTTGGCTTGATGAGAAATACCAATTCCTTGGAGGGCAGGCAAAGAAGACTTTGAAGCAAAGTACAGTGACAAAATGTACTATGTACATTCACTAAAACGAAAATACCTGAATCACAAATTTCAAAATATCAAGTTAATTTGTTTGGTGAGTATTCCTGATGAAAATCAAAGCAGCTTAAACCTAAATTGTATTCATAGGATAAATACAACAGTGTACAAAGGCAATACTCCATCTCCATGTCCAGAAGGTTTTCTGACAGTCATTGTAATAGGAAACTCCAAATCAATATATCAAACTGAAAGGCTGTCAAGATATGAAAGCAACTGTCTTTTTAAAAACACTCCTCAGTCAGAAAATTCCTGAGAAGCTATAGCAGGACAGCAGGTTTGGTTGCAGATAATCAAACTCAGCAGTATATAATATAAATATTAACAGCAAAAATATTATTAACTGAGCACCACAGAAAAACAGGACTAAACTTAATATTTCAAAATTCATTAGCATTTGGGAACTATAAGAAGAAAAAACTTACATTGTACCAATCTGCTTGAATTAAACATTAGCAGTTAAACACACACAAATACACTCACATATATACACATAAAGCTATGCATAAACATGTCTTTTTTTCAGTATCTACAAGCAGGGCAAAAGTTTCACAGTACTTTGTACTCTCTACTGACTGAAAAATGCAATTCAATATATAAGTGTTTGAGGGGAAGGTAGTTAATGACTTAAGACACTTGAGAATAAACTGAACATGCCTTTTAGTGACACTAATGTTCATAATTTTAAGAAGCTTTGAGCTAAAAATTTCCATGAATGGTACAACTGAATAAAATTTTCTAGTGATTTAACAATCACCTTATATAATACTTGCTGAAGATGCTGCAGGATATTTATAATCACGTTCAAATTCTTTCCAAACAATGATATTCAAGGTAATAGTAATACTACCTCTTTCAAGTCTAATAAATTTGTCTGACAAAGTAGAACTTCCATTTTTAGTAAAACCACAATGAAAAAGAAAAATCAAAGTGTCCCACTGGCTCAGATCTCCTAAGGTCCACCCAACTCAAAACACTACAGTGGACAAAGACACCAAGGAACTTGTAACAGGCCATCAGGCTTTTTAAAAGACAATAGTGAAAAAGAGGAGAGACAATTTTGGGGAAATCTTACCAGAAGACAAAGAGACAGAAGGAACTCAACTCAACTCACCAAGTCCAAACATTCCCCGAGTTAAGAGTTAAGAATAAAGATAACAGTTGACATAGCTAGCCAGCTAAGCATACCCTCTTCACTTACGACACTGAGGTCTGAGGTTTGAAGCAACAGAAAATATACCCCAGCAATAAGTGGCAGGTAAGGCTGAGGTACATTCTGAGATATACACTGTCCTCACAGAATAGTGTATGATAACAAGACCTGTGTAACAGGATTTTTGATTGGATAGTACCTTCATGGGTTTTGCATTTAGGTCATAGAACCTGAGCAATGTTAAGATTTAACCAACAATTAAATTCTAAATAAGAACTTCTTAACATTTCTTTTTAAAACAATAGAATCTATTTAATTAAAAAGGACAGCTTAAAAAGAAGAAAAAAGCTATTATCATTTATGTTGTTGTTGTTAGCTGCTATCGAGCCGGCCCCCAACTCATGGTGACACCACGCACAATGGAAGGAAACACCGCCCGGGCCTGCACTCTCCTCGCCATCTGTTGTGGATCAGACCATTGTTTTCTACAGGGTTTTCAATGGCTGACTTTTGGAAGCAGACTATCAGGCCTTCCTTCCGTTATCGTTTATAGCTGCTTATAAATCTATGCAACAAAACAAAATATGGAAATATACTATCCCAAAAGTGAAATGATGTAAATCAGCAACTCTCATCCATAATCCCCAGTTTAAATGTTTATTGTTATCCAATAACTTAACTGCTATTTGTTACTAATGCTATTTTTTTTAATGTCATAAACGTGAACTTTAAAAAAATGTATGGTAAAATGTTGGCTTTTTTATTTTGAGTTTCTACCTAAAAGATTTCTTTGGAAAGAATAGAGCAGGGGTAGGGAACTCTCTTGTTAGTGGATTAAATGATCAAAGTTACTCTTTAGTTGAAAAAATTTATTTTAGTTATAAAAACAATATGAATATTTTTAAATGGAGAAGCAGGATGAAGCAGTATAACCTCTATAGTTTCCATGGGTTTAGTGTCCTTACTACCAAAAGAATACTAATAAATTAACACAATATAAGATAACAGTGCAACACTAAGTAGAAAACTTACCTTGCAAAGGCAGGATCTTTACCCCAAATTCTTCAAGACATCCAAGAGCTTGGATAAGATCCAGCTCCTCTTGAATGGCACTGGGTCTATCTGTTATCAGTTGTAAGCAGCACCTAGGAGAAATTAGATAAATTTTTAGAAAGCAGAAGTGGCAGATGTTCAGCCAAGTTATCTTTCAATATCCAACATGAGATCCAACATATACTTATCAAAAAACTACTACACGCAGGTACTCTGCTACATGCTTTCTATTATCTTACTTAATCTGCACAGCAAGCCTGTGAGGCAGGCAAAATCATCATCTTTTTTTATTTTTTTACTGTGCATTAGGTGAAAGTTTACAGAGCAAATTAGTTTCTCACTCAATAGTTTGTAAAGTCTTCCATGACTTTGCTTTCATTCACCACAATGTGCCAGCACTCTCCCCATTTCTGTCCTAGGTTCCCCATTTGCTTTCATCCTGAATTGCTACCCCTTCCTGCCTTCTCATCTTTGCTTTTGGGCAAACGTTGCCCTTCTGATCTCAGATGATTGTGTGTTCTAAGGAGCACGTTTCTCTCAGTTGTTATTGTTTATTTTAATGGGCCTGTTCATGGTTTGGTTGAAGGGTGCTCTCCAGGAATGGATTCAGTTCTGGTTCAGAAGGGTGTCTTAGGGCCACAGTCTTGGGGGTTCCTCCAGTCTCTGTCAGACCAGTAAGTCTTTTTTTTTTTTTTTTTTTTTTTTTTTTGCGTGTGTGTGTGATTTTCTATTCTGCAATTTTTCTCCCACTCTGTCTGGGACTCTCTATTGTGATCCCAATCAGAGTGGTTGGTAGTGGTAGCCGGGTGCCATCAGTTCTTCTGGTTTCAGGGTCATGTAGGCTATGGTTCTTGTGGTCCATTAGTCCTTTGGACAAATTGCTCTCTTGCCTCTTTGGTTTTCTTAATTCTCCTTTGCTCCAGGCAGTAAGAGACCAACAGCTGTATCTCAGATGGCCGCTTGCAAGCTTTTAAGACCCCAGACGCTACTCACCAAAGTAGGATGCAGAACTTTGTCTTTATTAACTATGTTGTGCCAACTGACATAGATGTCCCCAAGTCTATGGTCCTACAGCTTCAAGCCTAGGAACTTGGTCCCGTGAGGTGTTTGGTTATGTCTATGGCCCTTGTGTGGTCTATTGTCTATAATAATATATGAGCAGTACCTACCATTATGTATGTAGAAATATCAACCACCAAACTTATATCTTCAGGTGGGTGTGTTCCCTTATACTCTTCCAACCCCTTGATATATCTATCTACCTGTGTCCATTTGTAAATTAGTGTTTGTTAATACTATTGTTGCAAGATTGTCTATGCTACACTAATTACCATTGCTGACCTTTGTTCTTGCCTTCCTCTCAGTGTCCTCCCATGCCTTGGTCATGTTTCACTGATTTCCGCCATACTGTGTATTGCATTTCCCTTCACCAATATGAACATGTGTCTTCTATCTATTTGGTAATTTTCTCTCCCCTATCACCATCACCATCTCTAGTAACAATCAAAGAAAGGTTTTGTTTTGTTTTTTTCTGTGTGTAAGCCTTTTCTCATTTATTCATAATAGTGGTCTCATATAGTATTTGTCCTTTTGTGATTGACTTATTTCACTCAGCATAATGTCCTCCAAATTCATCCATGTTGTGAGATGTTTTGCTGTTTTGTCATTACTCTTTATCATCGTATAGTATTCCACTGTGTGTATGTACCACAGTTTGTTAATCCACTCATCTGTTGATGGGCATTTAGGCAGCTTCCCTCTCTTTGCTATTGTGAATAATGCTGCAATGAACACGGGTGTGCATATGTCTATTTATGTCACGGCTCTTATTTCTCTAGGGTATATACCTAGGAGTGGGATTTCTGGGTCATATGGTATATCTATTTCTAGATTTTTAAGGAAGTGCCATACCATTTTCCAAAGTGGTTGCATAATTTTACATTCCCACCAGCAGTGTATAAGAGTTTCAGTCTCTCCACAACCTCTCCAACATTTATTATTTTCTGTTTTTTTGATTAGTGCCAGTAATGTTGGGGTGAGATGGTATCAGTCAGAATCAACTCGACAGCGACGGGTTTAATGGCTAACAGGGGCCCTGGTGATGTAGTGGTTGAGAGCTATGGAGAGCTATGGCTGCTAATGAAAATGTCAGCAGCTCATTTACACCAGCCGCTCCTTGCAAACCCTATGGAGCAGTTCTGCTCTGTCCTATAGGTTCGCTATGAGTCAGAATCAACTCAACAGCAATGGGTTTGGTGTGGTTTTTAACGGCTGATGATTGTGAGCATTTCTTCATATGTTTGTTAGCTGTCTGAATGTATTTATATCCTTTGCCCATTTTTAAAATGAGTTGTTTTTCTTTTTGTTGTTGAGATGTTGAAGTTTTCTATAGATTTTAGAGATAAGGCCCTTGTCAGACATGTGGTAGTCAAAGGTTTTGGTAAGATATGTTTTCATTCTCATTTGATTCTAGGAATTTTTTTATTCAATCTTTGATTTCTTCTATTACCCAGTGGTTTTTTAGCAAGGCATTATTCAGTTTTCATGTATTTGATTTTTTTTTCCCTTGCTGTTCCTGTTATTGATTTCTACTTTTATGGTGTAATCAGAGAAAATGATTTATATTATTTCGATGTTTTGGATTTTTTAGGGCTTGCTTTGTGGCCCTAAATGTGGTCATCATCTGCTTTTGAAGGAAGGCAAAATTGAGTTCAGAGAAGTGATGTAATTTGCCCACAGTTACACTGACAGTACATAATGGCATCATGATATGAACCAAAGCATCCTAACTTTGCATTTAGTGTTCATTTTACTGTCAACTCTAAAGGTAATGAGTATATTAAAAAGATTTTTAAAAAAGGAAGAATTCAGATAAAATCCAATTATCTTTCTAGGAAAAACAAGCACTTCTTGAATTAGTTCCAATTTTGTGCATCAAAAGCAAAAAGAAGTAACTTAGAAACCGCACAAGGGATATTTTTCTGATCAATAAGGAGGAATTGGTTGGTAAAGCAGTACTGAGATAAACTACAAGTGAAAGTGGTTTGCTAATCTAAGAATTAGTATTTTAAACAATTTTTTTTTAAAAATCAGAGAGTATACTCAATAAATGCTTGAATTAATGAATAAAATTATTTTTTGAAAAGGGCTAGTAGAGGAATATTTAGAAATGAAACTCGAAAGACAGAACAAATATCAGGCCATGGAGGACTAATGAATGCTAAACTCATAGATCATATCTAAATGAACATATCTAGGCCTCAATATGCATCAATATCACTGAGTGACAGATTATCAACCTTGTTCTTGCAAAATTGTAGGATTTTAATCAGTGGAGCACTCACATATACTGCTGATTCAAGTGTAAAAGGTGTATAACCTCTTTGTAATATTTACCAATATTTTAAGAGCACCTACTTTGAAACCAGGAGTTTCAATTCTAGGAATTCATATTACAGATAATCTCACACATATCCAAAGACATGTAATTACTGGTGTTCACTACAAGACTTATTTTTAAAAAAAAAAAAAAAAGTCCACCAAATCAGTAACTAATGAAATAAATTATGTACAAGTCGAACAGTATAATATTCTATAACTAAAAAGGATGAAACAGACCTATATGTACTCATATGGAAAAACCTCCAATACAGACCATAAGTGAAAAAAGCAAGGTACAGAAAGGTATGTATAAATAGTAAGCACTTAATATGTGATTTTAGAAAGAAGGTAATATTCAATAAAATATTTTAGAAAAGTACTCAACAAACTGATTTAAAAAAATAGCTGAGGGACAGAGATAAGGGAACTACACTGAGAAGAGAGACACTACATATATATATCCTTTCTGTATTATTTGTTTTATCTTGTATATATATATTAGTTCCTCAATTAAAAAAACGAATTAATGAACAATAATTTGATCAGTAAGAATATATGGGCTATTTTCTCTATTCAATGTAACCATGAACATTTAAATACATTGGCCTCACAGGTCGCAATCAGTTTGGTTCCTCGTTCCACACATATGGCATCTTTTTAAAATTAAGGTGTATCTTTGTGGGAAAGAAAGGGCTGGAATGAGAGAAAAATACAGGATGTTCCTTTTAAAAAATGATTTCTGAAAAACACTTGCCAAAAAGATTTAGGTCAAACACAAATCCCACTTTCAAAGATTATTCTAGTTGATGTTTTCATCATCTGAAATAGAAATGCAATCCCTTAGGAGAAAAGAAAAAAAATTACTAACTACGTTAAACAACTTTGTCAAGTTCAACAATATAGTTTCAGAAAATGTGATTCTCTGAGATAGGTGATCAGTGGGAAAAAAAAGTTTCTTTAAAGTTTTGCTAGGGCTGAAATAACTGCTTGTCACTTTGGGAAAAAAAATAAAGCTAAATAGCTACATCACAATCTTTATATAAAATAAATTATAAATGGGCCTCACACTGAAACATAAAAAATAAAACCATCAAAGTACTAAAAAATAAAACAGGGAATTATTTTAATGGTCTTGGGAATTCAAAGGTCTCTTAAAGGATGGTACAAAAGACAGAAACTATACAAGAAAAGAGTAATACTTTTTTAAAAAAAACTTCTGGAATAGCAATTTGAAAAAATAAATCATATAGTAAAAACTGGGCAACATATTTGAAACATTTGAGACAGACAAAGGGCAAATGTCACCTACATACAAATAAATAGCCCTTAAGAATCAATAGTAAAAAGGTGAACAACCCAGCAGAAAAATAAGTGAAGCTTAGGAACCAGCTTCAAAAAAGAGTGCAAATGCAAGCGGTTAATTGGAAAAAATTAGAAAGACTGACAATGTGTAAAAGGGGCACTTTAGTGTCCTATTAAAAGGTGAAAACTGGTAACACTTTACGTGTATTTACCCTTTGATTCAGCAATTTCTCTTCACACTTTCTATACAACAGGTACAGCTCTAACACTTTTTCTTTACATATTTTATATTCACAATAACCCTATGAAGTAGGCCCCATTATGCTCATTTTATAAACGAGGCAGCTGAGGCCCTGATAACTTGGCCAAAGTCACATGGATGTTAGCTGGCCAAGGCTAAATATGTACACAGGCATCTGGCTCCAGAACCTATATTCTTAACCTCTAGACTCTACTGCTTCTTGTGCAATGAAAAGAGGGAAATTCAAAACCAATCAAAAGGGGCAGGATAAACACAGTACGGCTACTGAACACAAGGCTTAAAAGAAAAACTATAAAAATAGCGCAGATCTATATTCATTAGCATAATAAATAACTGAAGGAACATGTAATAAAAAGAAACATATAGTAATATTTCATTTTTATAAAATTCTATACAAGTATATATGCAACGGAAACCCTGGTGGCCTACTGATTAAGAGCTACGGCTGGTAACCAAAAGGTCAGCAGTTCAAATCCACCAGGCACTCCTTGGAAACCCTATGGGGCAGTTCTACCCTGCCCTATAGGGTCGCTATGAGTCGGAATCAACTCGACAGCAACGGGTGTTTTTGCATATGCAACATACATAATTTCAGAATGAACAGACTCAAAACATCTCATTTTATTTAAATAAGAAGTGAAAAATTCACTCTCAAATAAAATGCAAAATCTTTTTAGAGATTGTTAACCAGAAAATCTGAGAAGATAGGATAAAATTAGAATGTTCAGTGTTGGGAAATGGGACACAGTAAGAAAAAGCAAATAAGTAACTTGCCAGAGACCAGTCACCTTATGCGAAAGAGGTCCCTAGCTTTCTTTCTATCAAGAAATAAAAATTCAGAGATTACATGAGAAAGCCAGGCCCTCAATAAAAATGCCGATTGCCTAGAGTAGAAAAAAAATAACTTAAGAAAACCGTTTCTAGGAATTAATGAGGATTAGCTCAGCTCTAGGCAAAGAAAAGTAGAGTAGAATCCTAGAAAGATGATCTCAGATGAAGAAAAAACAGATCCAGATTTCCACTATCTGAATGTAAGGAGAAATACACATGAAACGCACCGTTGTTGTGTATCACTGAATTAACTCTGACTCACAGCAACCCTAGAGGACAGAATAGAACTGCCCATAAGGTTTCCTAGGCTGTAATCTTTAAGGGAGCATATTGCCAAGTCTTTTCTCACACAGAGCCACTGGTGGGTTTGAACCACTGACCTTTTGATCAGCAGCCAAGCTCTTAACCACTGTGCCACTAGGGCTCCTTATGAAATGGACTAGATACTACAAAAACAACATGGGAAAATAGTTAGTGGTAAGAACCAGCATATTGGTCAGTGGGCAAGTGAAAGGCGACACAATAATAGTAAAGTACTTTTCAACTTTTGGAACTTTGAATGAGTAAGGTTATCTTTTTGAAGGTTTTAAGATTCATTAGTATAGAGGTGATTCATGTTTTATTTATTGAACTCTTCATTTTATAAATATTAACTTTATAAAAACTAACTTTAAATCATGAAGAAATTCTTCTAGAAAAAAATCAATGTAATTCTCCATACCTAAACATGAGCATTCAGATCAGGGCACACCTTCTTTGTAGTGTTACACAAGAGTGGACAACAATACCAGTACAATATGCCAGGGAGATACTAAATTCATAGTGTAGAAATTTCAACCCAGAAGGAACTTCTGAGTTTGATCACCTAATCAGGTTCTTTGTCTCTTAACAAAGCAGAAGTCATGCAAAAAAGACAGACACCACCCTAATGTGCTGCAATTTCCAGAACCTGAATTTTGCAGCCTATCACACAAATCTCTTCTAACAGAAGAGAAGTATAACCTTACAGATAATCAGCAAGAATGACTTTGAAAAAGCATAACGGAGAAGGGTCAAGAGGAAAGTGATGAATTTCCATAATTAGATTTTTTCCTACATTCCAGCAATAATCACTATGTCCTATACAGCATAGTCAGTTGGTACCTGTGATAATGTATTCTGTAAATTAAAGAAAAGCAACAATTGAGCTTTTGGAAGAAAACAGTTATTCTACCTGGCTAGATCCATGCAGCTATCAGTGAGGTTGGTAGAAGAATTGAAGTACTCTCTGCTGGCAGCCAAAACCAAGTCAATACTTTTTTCATAACTGACCCTGTACTGGGCTTTCCCTTTATGGGCTACACTAGCTGGTGGATTTATCGAGCAAGCAGTGCGATGCATCATCTGCCCAGCCAGGTGGATATTTTCAAGGCGACTGGAGCACAAAAGGCTTTCGGTAAATATCTGGGAAAAGAAGAAACTAAAATTAGTGCTAAAGAGAAATGATTTGGTTCTCAATCAAATGAAGGGTCTGAAATTCAAATAAAATATATAGAAAAGTATATTCGATCCTCATTTTTTCATGAATTCTGTACTTGTGAATTTGCCTATTTGTTAAAATTTATTTGTGATCCCAAAATGAACACTCATAGCGCTTTCACAGTCATTTGTAAACATGCGTAAAGCAGTGAAAAATTTGAGTCACCCATCTGCCTTGTTTCAGCTCTCACACTATAAACAACTGTCCTTTTCACATTCTCTTTAGTGCCACATTTTTCACATTTTCATGCTTTTTGTTGGTGATGTTGTGCTTAAAATGGCTCTCAAGCGTAGTGCTGAAGTGCTGTGTATTAACCCCTAAATGCAAGAATGCACCTTACAGAGAAAATGTGTTAAATAAGCTTCATTCAGCCATGAGCAATAGGGGTTTTCCATGAGTTCAGTGTCAGTGAATCAACAATATACAGTATATTGAATAAGGTTTCTTTAAACAGAAACACACATAAAATAAGATTATGTATTGATCAGTGGATAAAAATGTTGTAGCCAGAGGCTCACAGGAACTTAATCCTTTATTTTCCCTGGAGCAATGGTTCCATACTCACTAATTCAGTGTCCCCAGGGACTTAATATAACTACCACAGATAACAAGAATCGACTATACATCCATCCTAGAAGTGGTGGTTGCATAGCACTGTGAATATACTAACTGCCATTGAATTGTACGCGTTAAAATGGTTAAGTTTATGTTATGTGAATTTCATCTCAATTAAAAAAAACATTCATCCTTTTGGAAGAAAAAATAATTTCACTCAATGAACCAAAAATAAGCATAATATTTTAATGTGTTACAATAAATACTTCAGTTAAGCATCTAAAGTTCATATTCATTAATTACCATGCTCTATTACATATACTGTCCCACACTCAATAGGGCTCATGCCTTCTGAAGTATAATCTTTTCATTGCAAGATAGCTATTAAATATTTAAAAGAAAATTTAAATATGATATATATACTTCATAACTGCTTAAAGCATCTGAATTTGGTCTTACAAACTAATTGGCAAGCTACAAAATTATACTTCTACCTAATCATTATTGAAACTACAATATACCCATATAGCATTGGGTTTTTCTCTAACATGCAAACTGAAAACTATGTCTACAAAATGAGCCATTGATAAAAGGCATTCATGCAAAACATCATTGTATTCTTCTACACCACTAATAGTATAAATTAACAACAAATTATTTCTATAATTGAAATTTACATACTCACTACAGAAAAATAAACATTCTTTTAAACTTACACTAATAATATTGGTATGTAATTAGCACAAGAACTTCCCCCAAGAATGTCTTTCCCTATAAATCCAACGTTGGATAGCAATGAGGATGGCACAGAAATAGGACCAATATATGAAAAAAAGAAAATTTCATGGAGAAGCAAGAGTTTCCTTATAATTAAGAAGATCATCCCGTTGTCATAGGATCTCTTTATTTTTATTTCTTTTTTGTCTAGGCTTCCTGAGGAAGGCATTTTTAGACAGGTCTTACTTGGAATATCTGATGGGGAGCAGCTATAAAATAGATACTGTGACAGACAGCAAATTATCAATGAGCAATCCTAATCATTTATATATATAACAGATGAAAATGGCTTGCTCCAAGTCTAACACAAATGACTTGCATATGACAGTTCCCTATTCCTTCGGTTCATTCAAGTAAGTTATAAAGAGTTGATGTCCAACATTAAAAAATCCAATTTACTCAACTTAAAAGGTTTAGCTATAATGAACTTTATAGATTTCTGTTCTACAGGCTGTACAGATGTCTTCATCTAACATTTTCAAAATTCTGTTACTGAGCTTTCAAATTATTTTCCAAGAACAATAAAACCTAATGGCCAAAAGTCAGTAAGACAACATAGCACAATTTAAAAGGTACTAAAATAATATTTAAAATTTTAAGTTTTTTAAATCTTAACTTACCATCTTCTAGAACTCTTTAAAACTATTATATCTGGCTTTCAAATGTTTTCTCAAGAGAGAGAGACTGATGGACAGAAGTCATTAAAATGCCAAAGCCTAATTTAAAAATGTTAGAATATTTTTTAAATTAATATGTTAAGTTGTTGGAATAGATTACTCCCCACAGGAGCAAGCTGAAGTATAATATGCTTACTGTCAAGTTTTGAATAAAATCAGAAACAAGAAATAACAAAATAATGCCACTTCAACCTAAAAACACTACTTCAGACACCCTAATGACAGTTCTGCTTTGGACCTCATGTGCATACGGATTATTTTCTCTTGAAATACAATTTCAAGTGTCACTTTCGATCCAACAGGAGAAGTTACCAGCAGTTGTAAGTGGTCTAAGGCTGAAATCATCAAAACGAATGTTACCCTCATTCAAGATTTTAAAAAACTGAAATTCAAATATAAAATCATTCATTTCTCACCAGTCTATATTAGTGCTCTTTTGTTAAAATCATCTTGAATTAAAATACTAAACAATTTCACAAAACAGAGACCTATTTTTACAATTCTCATCAATGAGTCATGCTTTGTGATAGTGCAGAGAGGCACAAGAAATTCTCTATATGAGTTTGTGTCTGGCTTATTTAATAATAAACTTAAAATGAGAAACCTCTTTTAGACTGCATCTCACTAAAAATGGGCTAGCTGGATCATTTTTTGATGCAAACCATGAGTAATTTATTGGTAGTATGCATAACTTCCAAAATAATGAGTTTAGTCCCCATGGGTTACACTCCTAGCCAATTAACAGCCATTTCTTAAGTATCTTTTATGTTCCAGACATGATATTATACACTGGAGAATATGAGGATGCACAAGATATGATAATTCTACCTAAAAGCTCATGACCAAGTTGAAGAAACACACATTTAAACAAATAACTGCATCTTAAAGAAAGGCTGTAATACTGCTAAGTTATATGAGAGGACAAAGGCATGCATCCCAGAAGGCATAGTCACTGAGCTGAGTCCTGCAAAATTATCAAAAATTTTCCAAGTAAAGAGAAATATGATATTCCAGGCAAAGGGACAACGTACACAAACTCATAGAAACACAAAATAGCAAGGTGAATGGAGGGATTCATGACAGATTGATGGAGCTGGAGAACAGGGATCACGGTGCAGAATGACAAAGACGAGAGCAGACAGGGAGACTGGAATCTACTGTGGCTTTCTATGTCATACTAAAACATATGGATTTTTCTGATGGCTGATACGGAACAAGGAACAAATTTTAAGGAGGGGGGTGACATAAAAAGTTTATTTTAGAATATTCTAAATTGGAAAAATCTAGAAATAGATATTAGGGTAGGAAGACAAGTTAGATGACTACCACAATTTGGCAGAGTACAGAGAAGATAAGACAAATTTGAAAGACGTGTTTCAGGAAAATTTAATAAGTTTCAGTGGCTTCCAAAACGATGGAAATGAGAAAAGAGTCAAGTATAAGTCTAGCTGAGGATTAAACCACTAAATAGATAGTGTTGCAATGAACCTAGACAGGGAAGTTAGGATGTTAGGTATGAAAATACTCAACAAACTATAAAGCACTAATCAATTATCAGCTATTGTTCAATAGTATTATATTGAAGCTTATGATCATCACTCGTGTCCAATAAACAAACTGTAACTACCAAAATTTCTAAATTAAAGGGAAATAAATTACATATATAGTTACCTCATAGCAAGTATCAGAATCTAGACATGTGTAAACACTCTGCTGCATAGCTAACATGTCTTGCAGCAACGTTCTCCAATGGGACTCACTGACAGGAGGCTGCCTGGGGGGGAGAAAAGGAGGAGGGGGAGAAAAAGAATTCATGAAACCTCTCTCTTCAATTGGCCAGACATAAAAAAAATTAGTGCCAGCATTCTATGTGCACATAAATTCCCAAATGATACGCTTCACTTGAATTTCCAGGGGCAAAAAAAAAAACCTTGGATTAAAAATAGAGGGAAAAGTTGGGCAGTTACACTGCAATATTACCAATGCTGCCAAAGCTTCCTCTGTCATAGCCTGCCTGGACACAAAGCTGAAACAATATTAGATGGGAATGCCAAAAGTAAATACTGTGAGTTTCTAAGGTAAAATAAAGCACAGTAAGATAAAGCAGCTATGACATAGCAGAAAAAGCTCTTGATGACAGGAGAATTAGCTTCAAACTCCATCTTCATCACTCTGTAACCCTCACAAGGGGCTCTTCTTAACTTCAGCTAAACAGTCAGACTCCTGAGGCCACCACAGGCCACACCTGGCATCAGTTTATAGATGAAGAAGCACAGTTTACCAACAGGGCAGCATCACTTGTTTCTTTCAGTTGGCATTCTCGCAGCAGTCCACAAGCATAGAGTCCATACAACATTCCAGGAGGTGTCTTCTTCCCAGGTGATAGTCCAGGTGCAAGGAGACAGAGCCACAGAGGACAGGTGCATGAATTGCTCTTTCTGGCTTAGGAAGAAGCCTCATGTCCTACAAGAGGCAGTATCTTTTATAATAAATCCACAGGCACAGCTTTCAAGGTCCCGTCAAGGGACATGCCAGTCACCACACTTAGAAAAGCCTGAAGCATGGAGTCCCTATCAAGCATTTTTAGTTCACTCATACATCCTCCAGTTCAGATTCAATTTACCAATCAGGGATCAGTTTTACCATAAGCAGAGAAGCCTAAGCAATCTATCTGATCAAATGCCATTTTATGTTTGTTTCCAGGGTTACAGAGCTAGGGGATTAATGGTTCAGACTCTCCAACAGCAGGGAAAAGGGTTTTATTAACATTTTCACCCATAGTCACATACTAGCTGTGTGATCCTGAGCAAGTTATTACTTAATGTTCGTGAATGTCAGTTTCCTCGTTCAAAGCCCACCTCAGAGAGTGACTATAAGGAATGAAAAAGATTAATTCTGATAAAATGCAGGCATTGAAGCAAGATGTCCCTAAGTATATAAACAACCTCAATTATCTGCACAGATTTGAATGGTTTTTTTTTTTAATCTTTAAACTTCAGATTCCTTTTCTGTATATCATGAAGATTAATTTAAACTAGAATATATGAAAAGATCTCTCATTTTTCCGGTATGTAATAGGTATTCAATAAATATGAATAGAAAAACTAAAGATTACAAACACACTTTTTCATTTTTTCTGTAGTCATACACACAATTACTAATATTGTCTAGTGTGAGGGAGAGTATGTTCTAGTTCTCTCTGCTTCTCATAGTTTATCTTTATTGCATATATATGTTTGGAATCATCATTTATGCTTATTTTCTAGTCTTGAAGTTCTACTTAATCACGAATCTCACTGTTTGAATACAGCAGATTTGTTTTTCGTTTTGTATTTGTCAGACAATCTGATGTTTCTTTTTCATACATCTATTTCTTTCTGATCTTTTATAATGTGTTTAAAAATCAGAACTGTCCACAAATGCTATTCATTAAAAGCAGGGCAAACAGACTGTATGTTTATAACAGTTATTGCTATGGAAAAAAACATGCATTTGAGATCATCCTTGTGAAAAATCTAGTCTTTAGGAATTTTGTCCTCCTAAAATTTTTAACAAGCATAGACTTCATTTGCCTATGGCATCTTATATTTATTACACAAAGTAAACAATTGCTCCTGTTCCACTGACAAAAACAAGCAGAAGAGAACACTTTGTTTTAGCATTCATATATATAAACACACTGCTGTATTGTATTTGCAAGTATTCCAGGATAATCTGTGAAGTGTTTCCATTAGTTAGACCTTGGTATGTGAACTCTTTTGATAGGCTCCCCAGAAGTGGAATGCTCTTTCAATCTGGCTTGCAGGCAGAGAAGTAGTAGAAAAGTTCAATGACCTGAGTGCACATCTTTTACCAGCTTGATAAAATCAGACCTAAGCACCATCTAGCTGAATTCAAGTTCTCACATTCCAACTGCTCTTCTGGAAGCCATCAACGATGGAACAGACAGTATTGATGTTTTCTCTCACATGGCTACCAGTAAGTAGAAATTCTAATTAAAATAAATCGTAAGACATTATTTACAAGGCTGTTTTCAGAAAATAAGCAGTAAATAAGAACCACGAGTAGAACTCAAAGGAACTATATAAGACATTTGCAAATTAACAGAGTGATCCCTGAACATGAACACAATGTATTAGTTGCAGCTTCAGAATGGAGGTAGTTTTCCAGAAAAATGGTATTGTACTCAAAATGGTAAAACTTGATTTGTGACAGATTCCATGAGATTTGCTATCATTTATAATATTCAAAAAAATATTCTATAGGTACTGAGGGCCAAGTCATGCAAACATACATGAAATTATGTTTCACTTCAAGTTGACTACTTTGAAAAAGGGAACCATAGTCTCTTATGTAATCACAGCAAGCTGATCACCATGAGTAGAAATTGACTTCAGGGCGTTCAGAAGCATTTAAAGGACTCAACAGAAAGACAGTAGGTAATCTAGCAGCAACAAGGGTTTCCTGTTAAAGAGTAGGTTCCAGACTAGAGTTGGCATTATCTTGGAAATATTGCCCATTCATTTTGAGTTGTTAAAAAATCTTAAGACAGTCAAAATCTTACAAATTCTTCATTTAATAATTACTGAGGGAGGGTCTTTGATATGTAAGTTTCCACATTAGATATTAGTAGCTACAATACTTGCCCTTGAGAATTTTATTATTAGTAGTAGGCAATATAAGACACGTATTTCAATAACTATAGTATACTATTGACAGAAACAGAAGTAGTAAGAAAGGTAGATACAAAATGCTAGGGAGTTTTTTAGGAAGAAGAATTAAATTCTCGTTGGAGGAGTCAAACAAAGCTTCCTAGATGAAGGGATATACAATACAGTCTTGCTACCAGTGGATACATGGATGGATGGATGGATGGATTCTGAAATTTGGATTAAATAGTAACGTTAAATTCTATGAAATTAGGTAAGGAAAATGTACATAAAATGTTCTTGAAAAGTTCTCTTTATTGAAATCCACTGTCAGTGAATCTAGTCCTTAAGTGTTGGTGTTTGAGAGAGCGTTTCCCTCAGCCTTCTTTACATTTTTTATATAACCTCCATGAGTGATATGATTCAGACTCTAAGCTTCCTGTACATCTATGGGGATCACTCTCAGATTCGGAACTCCACCTCACACTTCTCTCCTGAGCTGCAGGTCTTTATATTCACCTCCACCTAATGTCATACAAGAACCTCAAAGTCAAGAGTTCCTCTCTACTTGATTCTTTGCTAATATCCCTGCCAGGAAGCCTAATATAATAGGTTAAAAAAGTGTTAGTTTGTTGATTGACCATTTGTATATCCTCTACTGTGAGATATCTGTTCAAATCTGTTGTCAATTTTTCTATAGGGTAATCTGTTAGTTACCTTATAGCCTTTATAAGGATTCTGTTAGCGTTGATTTAATGAAGTATATCTCCCACCAGAACATAAAAAACTTCAGGACAGGAATTATATCTCTTTCTTCTTTATGAGCCTGACATCAACCACAATACTAACACGAAGTAAGACTAAACAAAAAATTCATAAATAAATGCAAAAATATGATTGAGGCATCCAATTTTCCTGATCATCTTGTAACTGGCTCTAAATAAACTTTCAGAGAGGGAGTTAGCCAAATTTCAATTTCATTAGAATAAATGTTCCACCTCCAATGGTGACAGTATAGAAAAAACAAAAACAATCTGAAAAAAATTTTCTAGTTGGATCTTTTAAATTTTTCATGTTATTCACTTATTCACACATTCGTTTGAAAACATTAGTTAAGTAACTAACATTCATTAGATACTCTTTTAAGCAATGGGAATAAAAAAATGAGTAAGTCATTCATTCATCAGATTTTCATCGAGAGTTTCAACAAATATCATCGGAACACCATCTATGTACCAGTCATCATGCTAGGTATGAAGAAAGATTCTATATTATGCAGCTCTCAATTTAACATCTATGCTAGAATTTTGATTAGGAATACAGGAAAAAGCAGATTAGACGGGAAATAATTGACATCCTTATATTATTAAGTCTTCTACTCTATAAACATGATATATTCCTCCGTTTCTTTTTTATCTTCTTTAATTTATCTCAGCAACGTTTTGTAATTTTCAGTACAGGTATCCCCCAATTTTCAAAAGTTTGCTTTACGTCACTTTGTTTTTACAAAAGACCTACATCAGTACCTGTTTTCACTAACCAAAAGAACTCTGAAGAGAATTTTCACTTTTACGAAAAAAGGTGAGAAGCAGAAATAGCGTTCAGCATTTGTTTTGCAGTGAGCCTTTAAAGAGGCAGCGAGAGCCCTAAGCAGCAAGAGTGGTGTCGCCAAGCTCCTTCCCCAGGAACTACACTCAGCATCTCAGCATCAATCCGCCATAGTTAGAACTGTGTCTATGAGCATCTGTGGTTTATCTCAATTTATTTTGTACATCTGTTAGCAAGATGTGTCCTAAGGTATCAGAAAAGCCTAAGAGAGCTCATAAGGGTGTTACGCTTAGTGTGCAACTGGACGTAATTAAGCGTTTTGATCGTGGTGAATGAAATAAAGACATTGTGCTTACACTGAATTTGAATAAAATGGAAGATCTATTGCTTGAGTGGATTGATGTTAGTGTTATTTTAGGTTTTATGTGTTATTTGGTATGATTTGGTAGGTTATGTTTGGGTCTAGGAATGCTCAAAAATTTTTCCCATATACATTAATGGGTAATTGCTTCTTTGCTTTACACCATTTCAGCTTTTGAAAGGTTTCACAGGATCGCTCTATTTTTGGATAGATATAGATATTTTCTACATTTTATGATAGATTTATTCCTAGGTATTTGATGTTTCAATCATATTACAAAGTTCTCAACTTCATAAGTATTTAGGGGAATGCATATGAAGACCACAATGAAATACTACTATAAACCTACCTGAATGAATAAAATGGAAGAAAACAAAGTTAATATCAAGTATTAGTGAGGATGTGGAATAACAGTAACTTTTACACACTGCTGAGAGAAATATAAACTAGTTAAACAATTTTTTAAATACTACTTGGCAGAATCTACTAAAGCTGAATAGGCATATCCTATGACCTAGCAATTCCAGCCCTAAGTATAAATGGCAGGATTACGTACACTGAAAGACAGGTATGTACAATACTATTCATAGCAACACAATTAATAAAAGGCAAAAACAAGAAACAATCAAAATGCCCATCAACATAAAAAGCATAAACAATGTTTGGCATATTCACAAAATGTAATACTTCACAAAAATGAACAATCAGCAAACTAAGGTTATACCAACAACATGGATGAACCTCACAAATATAACGCTGAGGGAAAGAAGCTACACACAAGGGTATAAAATATATAATCTCATCTATATGAAGTAAGAAAACCAGGGCAAAGTTCATCTATAGTGTTTTGAAGTCAGGATAGTGGTTACTTTAGAGGAAGGTAAAGACTGGAAGGGGCAAGAGCTAGGGCTTATAGAGTACTTATTATAGCACAAAGTTTCCATCTTCAGTTCTAAGTACTCCCTCAGTTCTCACTTTTCCGTTCACATGGATGGCTACCTATTAAGCACCTAGGACATCTGTCTGAGCACTACTTTTGCCAAAACAGTATGCTTAGGTATGCTGAAGTATACGGGAGTTAACATCCCTGAAAAAAAGTATTTCCAAAGAATAAGTTGTTGGTCTCTTTAATTCTACCATGGGATGTCTGGTGTTGTTTGTATCACTAAGGCCATATTTTCCAACTACTGATCCTTCTTTGTTTCCAACTTTGGCATTCCAATCACCAGTAATTATTAATACATCTTGACTGTATATTTGATCGGAAACCCTAGTGGTGTAATGGTTAAGATTACGACTGCTAACCGAAAGGTCGGCAGTTCAAATCCACCAGGTGCTCCTTGGAAACTCTATGGGGCAGTTATACATGTCCTACAGGGTTGCTATGAGTCAGAATCAACTTGACAGCAATGAGGTTTTTTTTGGTACATTTGATCAATTTCAGACAGCAGCAGTTCATAAAAATCTTCAATTTCTTCATCCCTGACATTCGTGTTTGGCGTATAAATTTGAATAATAATCATATTATCTAGTCTTCCTCGTAGGCATAGGATATTCACTTACTACTTCCAGTGTTGTACTTCAGGACAGATCTCCAAATATTCTATAAAGACTGATCACACCAAGTGATGACGAGGATGTGGAGCAAGTGTAACTCTCCTACACAACTGGTTGGAAATTTAAATGATACAACTACCTTGGAAAACAGTTGGCAGTTTTCTAATACATTAGCTATACTCCTACTATATGATCCTGCCATTGTACTTTTAAATTTATCCAAGAGCAATGAAAGCATATGCCTGTTGTTTTGTTGTTAGTTGCCGTCAAGTCGGTTCCGACTCAGCAATCCTATGTACCACAGAACGAAACACTGCCTGGTCCTCCGCCATGCTCACAATTGTTGCTGTGCTTCAGCCCACTGTTGCAGCCACTGTGTCAATCCATCCCATTGAGGATCTTCCTCTTTTTTGCTGACCCTGTACTTTACAAAGCATGAAGTCCTTCTCCAGGGACTGATCCTAAGACGTAGTCTCACCATCCTTCCTTCTAAGAAGCATTCCGGTTGTACTTCTTCCAAAAAGATTTGTTCATTCTTTTCACAGTCTATGGTATATTCAATATTCTTCACCAACATCACAATTCAAAGGCATCAATTTTTCTTCGGTCTTCGTTATTCACTGTCCAGCTTTCACATGTATATGATGCAATTGAAAATACCATGGCTTGGGTCAGGCACGCCTTAGTCTTCAAGGTGACATCTTTGCTTTTCAACACCTTAAAGAGGTCTTTTGCAGCATATTTGCCCAATGCGATGAGTCTTTTGATGCCCTGACTGCTGCTTCCATGGGTGTTGATTGTGAATCCAGGTAAAATGAAATCCTTGACAACTTCAACCTTTTCTCCGTTTATCACGATGTTGCTTAATTGGTCCCATTGTGAAGGTTTTTGTTTTCTTTATGCTGAGGTGTAATCCATACTGAAGTCTGTGGTCTTTGATCTTCACCAGTAAGTGCTTCAAGTCCTCTTCACTTTCAGCAAGCAAGGCTGTGTCATCTGCATAACACAGCTTGTTAATGAGTCTTCCTCCAATCCTGATGCCCCATCCTTCTTCATATAGTCCAGCTTCTCGGATTCTCTGCTCAGCATACAGACTGAATAGGTATGGTGAAAGGATGCAACCCTGATGCACACCTTTCCTGACTTTAAACCACACAGTATCCCCTTGTTCTGTCTGAACACTGCCTCTTGATCTGTGTACAGGTTCCTCATGAGCACAATTAAGTGTTCTGGAATTCCCATTCTTTGCAATGTTATCCATAATTTGTTATGATCCACACAATCGAATGCTTTTGCATAGTCAATAAAAGACAGGTAAACATCTTTCTGGTATTCTCTGCTTTCAGCCAGGATCTATCTGACATCAGCAGCGATATCCATGGTTCCACACCCTCTTCTGAATCCAGCCTACTGCTACATAAATGAGCCAAGGGTAACATTTGTGTACTGGACCCAAGTGGTTTACTTCTTCACAGCAATTTGAGGCCCATTAGTGCAAAACAGTCTGCTTGTACCAGATTCAAATTTGTACATCTCCAACTATTTTAAAAATAGCTCAAATGGGCAGATTTTTAGTCACTTAGAGCCCACCTCCTTTACATACCCCACGAAACTGTGCCCAACATCTGCTAGCCCTAGATAAGATAAAACCCAGCAGTTACAAGGACCCCAGCCATGTCTGTCCTTCGGCATTCTCTGACCCAGAGACTCCCCACCTTACTACAAGAAGAAATCGTGAAGGTGCGTGTAAGCCCTCATTCCCTCCTCCTCTTCCCTGGAGTTTTCATGCCCTCTTCCCCTTCTAGTACTCCCTGGGTGACCTGCCTGTATAAGACCTCCTGCATGCAGTTGTCAATGCATCCCCAATAGTTTACTGTGCAATGGTACTCTCTCACAGTCACATCTTTTTCCTTGATCAGCCCCAAATTCCCTGGATATCACTACATCCAGATAAAGATTTATACATAAATATCCATAGCAGCTTTATTTGTAAAACCCAAAACTGAAAACAAGAAACAACCCAAACGTCCATCAATAGATGAATGGATAAACAAAGTGTGATATAGCCACACAATGGAATACTACTCAGCAGATAAAAAGAAATGAACTATTCATACACGATACAACATGGATCAATCACGAAATAAAAGAAGATGAACAAAAAAGGTTTATACTGTATGATTCCATTTATATAAAATTCTAGGAAACATAAAGTAATATATAGTGACAGAAGGCAGATCAATACTGACCTAGGAAGGGGATAGGAGTGTGAAGCGGAGAAACAGGAGAGAGGGAATATAAAGAAGAAAGAGAAAACTTTGGGGGAAAATGAATATGTTCATTATCCTGACTGAGATATGGTTTTATGGGTACCTATGTGAAAACTTTAAATATGTGCAGTTTATTACTGGACAATCATAACTAAATGAAGCTATCGAAAAAAGATAAAGAACAATACTCTTTAAAAAAAAAAACATATACAAGTATCGATTTATTTTGTTTATTACTCACTTCCGACCAGTGTGTCTGGTCAGTCTAACCATCAGCTTGCGTGCCTCTTCTGAGCTAGACTGAGTGTTCTTAACAAATGAAATTGGTTTCTCAAGTCCATGTTTCTCCAAAAGCTCTGACACGCTATAAGTGAAAGAAGAATTATTTAAAATCTTGCTGCAAACCAAAAAAAAAAAAAGAATTTTAAACATACAAATAACAGGTGTTTAGTAAAAAGAAAAAGAAAAAAAAGAGCACATTGTATGACCCATTTTTACATATTAGATTAATTCTCAGAAAGAAGTTAATAATTATATATCAAATCTTATTTCCCACATTGACTTTTATTACAATATACTGGGCTAAGTACCATACGAAAAAATCATAACCTATCTCTATTTCAAAATCTTTTTTTTGCAATTACCTCTACTCTAAAAATAAGTCAGTAAAATAAGCAAAATCTATCATTTCAATAACCCAGTTTTAACTCTTAACAATCCTATTGAGTATTTTGTTATTGCCAAGGATTCTAGGAAACCTATAAGAAAAGATTTTTGTGTTTGAGGACCTAAGAAACAGCATCAGGCTTAATTTCCCTCAAGAATCCATTCAATAAAAATACAAGATATGTCACAAATTCTCTGGTCTCATATGAATCTTCTTGATCCCATAATCATTAGTATTATATGTACACCTAATCTGTCTCATCAAATCTCCCATTTATGAATTAAGTACTACTAGGCTTTAGAGCGGCTTAAGACAATTCAATATTACTTCATGAAGATAAATTTCATAAGTCATGTCACCTACATTATGTATGCTAAAATATTTATCAACAATTTGTGGCTATGAGGTGGAATAAGAATTAAAAAGTTCTAGAAAATTAAATTAAGCTGAACAGGAAAACACCTGAGTATCATCCAGAAGCCTATAGGATGTTCCTGTTTCCTTGAGGTACTGATGATACCCTTGTTTACACCCACAAATATGTGATAAAATAAATTATGCTTATTTTACTACCTCTTTGAGATGTCTCTTTTCAGTTTCAGTAGGGAAAATGGAGTAACTATGAAATTCCTAAGGAATGAATCTTCATTGGCTCAGCCCACTAACCTTTAGTCAAATCATTATGAATTTTTCAGAGAAGTTGGGGGAGGAGAGGCAGAAGCCAACCTATAACCTATAATAGGAAAAAGCCTGATTTATTTAATACTTCTCAAGAAATAACAACTGTATCACTTTCAGAACACAGACTAACAAGAATCAGGCTAAGTAATAACAAACAGAGGTCACTGGGAAACTGAACAGCAAATTTGTGATTATACTCACACATTATGGTACACAAATACATTCTGTTCCCTTAACTACAATTTGAAACATTTTTATACTAAAATCCCTTAATCTGAATGAACCAAATTTCTAATTAATGGACTACAAATTATTATATTTTAGTATATATACTACCATTACTAAAATGATGTTGTTACCTAAAATTTCTATAATTATATATTGGAAAAACAAAGTTTACTTCTCTTAAAATGTTATCATTAATACAAATATTTAAAAACTATACACACATATAAAAATAAATACTAGTAAACAATATTAGACTTCCTAAATGACAAACCAGGAAAATTTCAATCTCTCAAAGAGATAGTTTAATGTTTCATTATGACAGCAAAAAATATTATTACAGAGCTACATGAAGGCTCTATTACAGTATGATACAATCCACATATTCAATCAAACATATTGCGGCCAGAAAAGAAAAGTTAGGAGTATGATAAACAGTGTATTCTAATAGATACAATAATTGTTGCAGGAACTAACATTTCTTGCATGCCTCCTATGCGTGAAGCACTTTAAATGCTTACTTTAATACTAATTTCATAATCTCATGAGTTAGATATTATAGATAAGAAAATCCTGGGCTCAAAGATCATACAGCTAGTAACTGACAACTCAGGTATATGAGTTTTCAAAGCATATATTATTACTTTATCATTCTGCTATAATAAGCTAGCTGTCCATTTGCTATTGCGAAAATTCACTCTCAAGAGAGCCAAACAAATATGAGGTCAAACTGAAAACAGCGACTGCTGGGCAGACTTAACATTTCTGGGACAGATGCTCTTAATCAGCATAAAGCCAAAAGATTGTCATTTTTCTCACCTGAGAACTTGTTCCAGTTGGTCTACCATGTCATGAAGAGCTGTGGTCACCTCTGTCTTGTGACTAAAAGGATTCAAAAATGTATTAAAATTAAATCTTAGTAGTAGCTTTTTAAATAAAATCTTTAATTCAGTTAAATGAAAAAAAAAAAAAAAGATGTTTTTCCTCTACATAATATGTAACGATATTCCACTGTCCTGGTAAAACTTCAGTTCTGTTCAGTTCAGATCCCTCTAATTCATTCAACATCTTTGAAAAGATGAGGATAAATATTACTAGAGTAGAATAACATTCTCTGTTATAAATTATCCAGATACAGACAACTATTTCTAAGGTACTCTCAGTTCTGTTCAGCTTAAAGGCAAAAAAATAATTATAAATCAACTGTTGTCTTTTTTAACTAACAAAACCCAAAACCAAACTCACTGTTGTTGAGTTGAACCAAAATTTATCACAGTTCTTTTAACCAACGGAACAGATAAGAAAGAATGGCCCTGCATGTTGGCTTTCTCCAAGGCCTGTCTATACCACCCTGTGATTCCTTGGGGAGTTTCCATTAGGATTTTATAACCTAAGGGAAGTTCCTCCATACCACTATTCCCTCTTGATCAAAGGAATCACAACAACTTCAACACTACAGAACCAGATAGATGGAAACTCATCATAAAGATAATCCTCAGCAGGATGTGGAAGTAAAAATGCAAATTCTTTCTAAGGAAGGAAGTAGACAGGGAACTAGGAGAAACGATATGAAAAAGATTATAAACTAGTAAAAATTGGCTGGTAAGGCAGATTTAGCACGACACAACACACAAGTGACTCAGGCATTTGGTAGAAGAGTTTAGCAAGTGTTATAAAACCTTGCTTTCAACCTAGATGACTGCTGTGTGTAGGACCCTTTCCACTGAGAACTGCACCTGACACTCTCAGGTGCCTTCCAAACAATGATCCAAATGAATTCCAGCATGCTCTTAGGGTTTAATTGTTGTTGTTGTTGTTAGGTGCTGTCAAGTCAGTACCGACTCATAGCGACCCTATGTACAACAGAACAAAACACTTCCCAACCCTGTGCCATCCTCATAGTCATTGCTATGCTTTAGCCCACTGTTGCAGCCACTGTGTCAATCCATTTCGTCGAGGGTCTTCCCTTTTTCACTGACCCCCTACTTTACCAAGCATGACGTCCTTCTCTAGGGACTGGTCCCTCCTGATAACATGTCCAAAGCATGTGAGGCAAAGTCTCTCCATCCTCACTTCTAACAAGCATTCCAGCTGTACTTTTTCCAAGACAGATTTGTTCGTTCTTCTAGTAATCCATTGTATATTCGATATTCTTCACCAACACCATACTTCAAAGGAGTCAATTCTTCTTCGTTCTTCTTTATTCATTGCCCAGCTTTCACATGCATATGAGGAGATAGAAAATATCATGGCTTGGGTCAGGTGTACTTTAGTCTTCAAGGTGACATCTTTGTTTTCTACACTTGAAAGAGGTCTTTTGCAGCAGATTTGCCTGATGCAATACACTTCTTGATTTCCTGACTGCTGCTTTCATGGGCTTTGATTGTGGATTTATTAGTAAGAAGCCCAAATAAAACCTTTTTACTGGACTTGGAAAATTAAAAACGTCATAACTTGAACACAAAAGCCTGACTGATTTTTCAACCATCACTCTGCCCTGGCACAAATCTATCTGACAATTATTTAGTGCAATTTACAAAGATTATATCATCTTTATAAACCAAGTTTTAGGCCCTGGACTAGAGTGATAAGTGAGGGCCTATTCCACTTAAACTCCTTCAAAGGTCATTTGTCAGAGCTAATTTCCATTAGCATACTCATTCAGCAATTTCTTTTAAATTATCACTTCGTAGCTCTACAATAAACAAGACATCAATTTTAAAGGACACAGTGATCTTCCTTTGTGAACTGATATTCACAAACATAATGACGAAAGATTTTCTTTAGCCAGTAGAATATGTTGCCTAGTGAGATGCACAATAATTACGTAAGTGATTATTCACTTCCTAAATGGCAAGAAATATATGTGTGTGTGTGTGTGTTTATATATATAGGTATATATAATTTACTCTTTTGCAAATAACAACTATTTAACAACTAAAAATAGACAACAACTGGAAGAATATAAACTGACCAACTTGACATGAAGAACCAAAAAAAAAAAAAAACCACAGAAAATACTTCAAAGCACTATATTTTAACACTAGGCTAATTTATAATTACAAATTGCTTAGAAAATTACTAATATGAAATACAGTCATTAAGAAGTGGAATAACAAAAAAGTATCAGCCCAGTTTTTGTATTTACATTTGAGTACTACAATAAATTTCTGTTAGATCATAATCACTAATCTGAAGCCAAGAAAAGCTTTTCGATCCTACATACATAAAGGAGGAACTTCATAGTGTTCACATTCTTCAAAAACAAATATACGAATTCCCTAACTGTAACGTCTACATCAAAAATGTTCTTTTAATATCATCAATCCATTGTTACTGTGACTGTCTCCTCATGGAAGGAAATTACTGTTTAAAAATTAATAGATAAACTCTAATTGATATGTATATTTACTTGATCTTACAGAAAAACAAAATTTGATGCATATATGAAAATAAACTACACACTTTCAGTTGGAAGCAAATGATTTTACCCAGGTGATTCAGGAACAAAAAAGGAGGGGGCGTCAAGCTTACAGAGGAACAACCTCCCTGTCCCATCTAGCTTTCCACTGGAGCCATTAAGGAAGAAACTCCCCACTACTCTGCTCTCTAGGGTAGATGCTGAGGAGCAGCCTTCTGCTTCCGTTATCATCTTTGGTGGAGGAGCAATTTGACTACTGACACCCTAATATCCACTGAGTTGAGGTTTTCTAATGATGGGTAAGGAGCCCCGGTAGCACAGTGGTTAAGCACTTGGCTGTTAACCGAAAGGTCAGCAATTGGAACCCACCAGCCTCTCCACAGGAGAAAGATGTAGCGGTCTGCTTCCATAAAGATCATAGCCTTGGAAACACTATGGGGCAGTTCTATTCTGTCCTATAGGGTCTCTATGAGTCGGAATCAACTCAATGGCAACAGGTTTGGGTTTTTTAAGGGCATTTTGCTTTAAAATCTATCAAGACAATCCACTTTACTTATCTTTCACTGTCCCTGAGACCCATGGTTCTCAGAGGCCCATGGAAGGGAAGTAGGGAGAGAGGGAAGAAGAAAATACAAATAAACTTATCACAGGAAAAATATAAGAGAATTTCCCAGATATGGAGGACATTAGTTTCCAGATTTAAGTAAGTTATTAAGTGAAAAACACAAGGAATTTAGACCCGTAATAAACACATCCTTATGACATTTCAAAACATTGGAGAGAGAAGATATTGAAATTTTCCAAGAAGAGTGAAAGCTGCTTCTATAGTACTTGTATTCAGAATGGCAATGGACTTCTCAACAATACTGGAGGGAGAAGACACGAGCAAGGCCTTCAAAACTCACAATGAAAAGGATTTTAAACCTTTCAAAAATTGTTTTTAACTGTAAAGTTCTTTTTAAACTGTACATACAGGTAGATTCCATATACAGCCAAAACTTCTATCAAGTGTGAGGTTGCAATTATGATTTTTTTTTTCCTGACATGCTACAGTCTTAAGAAAGAATGCCTCCATGCAATCTCTGACAAGAAACTATCAGGCTGTGCTCCATCAAAAAGAGAGACTAAATGAAGAAAGGAGAAGATAAGAAATTGCCAGAAATACAATATGCAACAAAAGTTCCAGGAAAACAGCTGTGCAGTGGATATAGAGAACAATCAATTCATACAAGCAAGAGAAAGGACAATTCCAAGAACAATGTTTCCAAATGAAGAGAGGGAGAGAAAGGCAGAGGAAATGAAAAAGGAAAGGTACTGAGAGATTCTTAGACATATTTGACCATAGAAAGGAGTTTCACAGTTCTGTCAGAAGGGTAAAGGAAACAAGTGGAAAGAAAGAAAACAACAAAAAAGGACATTTTTCAATCCACAAGAACAAAAAATAAACTAAAAAAAGAAAAGAAAACAGAATTATACTTAGCTTTCTGTAAATAATATTTACATAATGATAATGATATAAAAACTGCTTTGATTACACTGAAAAGAGCAAGCATAGGGAAAGGGTAGACTTCCATAAACAGAAGTCAGTAATAACCTAAAATGGCAAAATCAACAAATAACAGCATGAGCATAATATTTTAAAGGAGGGAGTCAAAGACAAGAAGAAAACAATTATTAAAAAGACACGAAAATGTTTGCTGTTCAAAAACAGGTCTCCAAAGATGGGGAAGGGCAGGGCTGCAAACAGCTATTTATCCACGACAAATCTTACAATACCTTGACTTTAACTATTTCATATATTTACTTTATATTTAAAAATTAGGAGGGGATTATATTCCTTTTGATTCATTTATTTTAGAACAGCACACGCACCCACCCCACACCTCGCCAATTTGTTTTTCCTCATGACACTGATTCTTCAAAATGATCAGACCAGTTGACTTCACACAGTAGAATATCACACACTCTGTATTTGTCTGTTTATTCATGGTGTTATTTAACGTGTGCCTCTAATCTCTGGATTAGAAGTTCAGCCTAAAGGATTAATCAGATCCAAGGAAACATTTTTTGCAAGAACACTTCATAAAGGATGCTATGATGCTGGGTATTTCATATTGCGTCATACCAGGAGGTACACAGTATCAAGTTAGCCCACTCTAAGGGATGCTACATTTGATAATTTGATTAAAGTGATGGCAGTGAGACTTTGACTTTATAAAGGTAAATTTCCCCTTGGAATTAAAAAAAAAAAAAAAGTCATTGGGGTAATGCTGCAGTACAATGCAAACATCCTGTCTCCATCAATCTCTCACCTGATTTCAGTACCATTAATGACTGCATGAAACAATTATTTCAGAAAAGGTTGCAAAATTGGTGATTTTCTATCATTCATTTCCCAAAATTCTTTGGAAGGAAAGGAGAGAGGGAGAAAAGACAGAGAGATAGGAGAAAGAAAACACAGAAAGTTAGGAGGCCTTACTGTCTAAATATCTTATTTTGCAAATGAGGAAACTGATGACCCGAGAAGTTAAGTGATCTTGCTGAAGTCACAAAGGCTTAGAAACAGGTCCTTGATTTTTTCATTCAGTACTCTTTCATGTGTAATTATTAACTTCTCCAGATGAGAAATTTAAAATATACACTAGATTTTAACCCTATGCTTGCTCTTTTCAGTGTAATCAAAGCAGTTTTTATATCATTATCATTATGTAAATATTATTTACAGAAAGCTAAGTATAATTCTGTTTTCTTTTCTTTTTTTAGTTTATTTTTTGTTCTTGTGGATTGAAAAATGTCCTTTTTTGTTGTTTTCTTTCTTTCCACTTGTTTCCTTTACCCTTCTGACAGAACTGTGAAACTCCTTTCTATGGTCAAATATGTCTAAGAATCTCTCAGTACCTTTCCTTTTTCATTTCCTCTGCCTTTCTCTCCCTCTCTTTACTTGACTTCCATTAAGAAAATGTAAATTTTATTTGTATATAACTAAATAAAAGAAAGTTACATAAATTTCCATTTAAACATAAGCCCAGTTAAAAATTATATATATATCCATACAACACTACTTAAAAAGATTACCATAGGCAAGGGCTAAGCACAAACCATTCATAAAAGAAATACAACTAGTCCACAAATATTAAAAATGCTTAATACATAATTTAAAACAAAGATATCACTACCTATTCACTTGAAAAAGTTTTTAATAAAAAAAAAATTTTATTTGTTTTCTAATGATTATCAAGTTTAACAAAATTACAATCACTTTTCATATACTAGTAGAAAAACACAAGTGTATCTCTAGGCCACAGAACTGCATACGGTTTTATTTATTTTCTAAAGAATTATAATAGTCTTTGTATTTTTGTCATAATCCCAAACCTCTACAATAAACTTTATAGGGGGTGGAGGCAACATTTTTGTTTTAAATGTTACAATAAAAAGACACAACATACAATGGAATATTACTCAGCTGGAAAGAGAAATGAAGTCCTGATACCTGCTGTGACATGGATGAGCCTTAAAAACATTATGCTGAGTGAAATAAGTCATTCACAAAAGGACAAATATTGTATGATCCCACTTATACGAACAATCTAAAACAGGCAAGCGTACAGAAATCAAAGTTTCTTACAGGTTACCAGGGTAGGGCTAGAAGGAGAAGGAAAGGAAGACAAAACCCTTAGGGGACACTAAGCTTCTGTTGAGGATGATGGAAAAGTTTGGGACTGGCTAAGGGTAACGGTTGAGCAACATGATGAACATATTTAAAGTCACCGAACTGTACGTGTGAAGGCTGTTGAAATGGCAAATGTTTTGTTACCAACATATTTACCACAATTTTAAAAAAGTAAAAATAAAAAAGACACAGTCAATAACAGACTGTCGCACTGTGGATTCTTACCCATATCCTCTTTGTGGCAGACATTCTAATATGTCATAGCAAAGAGAGAGCTGGTCTTTTCGTTCACAGTTATAGATGCACTCTAGTGCTACTGCCATCAGCTGATCCTCATCAGGAATAATTTTTTGCTGTAGCTACAGAAAATAAAGCATGTGTGCTAAATGTCAATAGATTCACAGTCAGTTTTTCCATATCCCAGTACTGCTATCAATAGAATATTAAATAGTGCAATTAATCAGCTGCAGAAACAAATCTTGATTTTTCTCTTACTTACAGACTTGGGGGTCTTTAATAATTCTAAATGCAATCACATTTTAATTACAGAATCAGCTAGAAAAGATCATCTGTAACCAATAAGCTTTGCATCTGCTGAAAACAGACTCTTCAATTAATGACCCATTCAAGATAAAGTAGATAGGAGAAAACACAATAAATTAAAAAGCCAATTCAATAAAAACGTTTCTAACCCTAAAGCAAATTTTTATGTGTTTCAATTACAGAAATATATAAAATTCCTTAACTAATACTCACAGATGTTAGAACCTACTATTTTTCAATGTGTGGTATACACTATTCATTTAAATACATATTATGACATTTTATTCAAAAGAAATGGCATTGTAATGAAGTCATGCATAGATCACAGAAGAATATACTCCATATTTCTGATGCAGAAAGATGGCTACTCGGGGTCATTTTCTATATAGGATACACCATTTCCCACAACAAACTCGAGATTCCCCAACTTGGATTATTTTCTGGGCTATCAAAATAAACCTGATTTTTGTCTTCTATGTTTTCTATTTGATTATAGATTATAGAGGTAATTTATGCAAGGCAGTAACAAGGTGGTTAAGAGTAAGAGTTCTAGAGCCAGACTTATCATGGTATAAATCCTGGCTCTGGCCTGTAACTAGTTTTGTGGTCAAGCTACTTAATAGATTCATGCCTTGCTTTTCTCATCTATAAAACTGACATATCAACAACATCTTCCTAGTAAGTCTGTTGTGAGGATTAAATAAATTTATACATGTAAAGTGCCTATATTATAACCACCACAAAAACTAAACGAAAGTTTGAAAGTATTTTCGTAGAGCCATTTTCAACAACATAAGTTTGAGATAATCACCATAATAATGATCTGCTAGTTCTCACATTTCATTAAAAAATGCACCAATATGCATAAAACAGATAGGAACATGATGGAGAGAAGTTGTCAAAGAAAGGAATTTTCTCAGTGGAAAAATCACTAAATCAATGGATATAAAAAATAAACACTCAAAGCTACCAGGGAAATAAAGTTTTCTAGAGTGACTGGGTTAAATGATTTATAGACATTTCTTCAAAGTATTAAGAAAATATACATACTATTTATTTGACATTAATACTGGACAAAGAGTTATTCAAGGTTGCAAAGTGGCAAACTGGTGAAACAGGCAAGCAGGGCATAAATAACAATAAGTATTATTAATAATTAATAAAAGCAGCTAACTTTTCCTGATGTTTTACTGTATGCCAAGTACTGTTTCTAAGCACTTTACATGGATTAATTCATAAATCCTTATAAAAACACTATGAGTACTAGTATTATTCCCAGTTTAAATAAAAGAAAACCCAAGGTACTAAGAGATCAAATAATTTTCCCAGGGTCACAGAGCCAAGTGATAAAACCAGGATTCAAATTCTGACAAGTGACTCTAAACCACACTATGCAATACTGCTCACAATCCTGCAGAATGGAAAATACTGAGGAAAAAATGGTAATAAACAACTCAAATATGGCAAGAAAACACACCAGGAAGATGAAAAAGCTGAAACTAGTTTCAGTCAAGGAACAATCTAGAAAACCATCTGAAACAGAGGCCAAATCCTTGTTGTTTTCCTGTCTTTCTTTTCATCAGACATTAAAGTGCTACTTCAAAGCTCAGTGTCATAGAATTCATATACAAAACCTTGTGCTGAAAATCCTTCAGTAGCTCCTCAAAGTGAAAAGTAAAGAATAAACTCTTCGCCTTTCGCTCAAGCTCCTTCGTGACCTGCTGCTAACCACTGTTCTGATCCTATGAGCCAAAACAGTTCTACACAAAGTTTTATTTTTTTATTTAATTAAACTATTTGCTTTTACCTAACCATGTCATTAGCCTGATTACGTCTCTTTGTCTTATTCCATAATATATAAGAATTTCTAATAACTAAGGAAGAAAAACAGGAAAAAGACAGGAATAGGCAATTCACCAAAGAAGAGATAAAAATGCCTATCAAAAATATAAGAAAAGGTACAAACTCACAACTGTTGTTGTGGTTGGTTGCTATCGAGTCGATTCCAACTCATGGCGACCCCATGTGCGCAGAACAGAATTCTCCCTAGGGTTTTCAAGGCTGTGACTTTTTGGAAGCAGATCAGGCCTGTCTTCCAAGGAGCCTCTGGGTAGGTTCAAACCACCAAACTTTCAACAAGTAATCGAGCACTTAACTGTTTGCTCCATCCAGGGATTCTCACTCATAATTAGGGAAATGCAAACTGAAGCAAAACTGAAACACTATTTCTCACCTATCAGACTGGCAAAAAATTAAAAATAAGACAACAAATTCTGTCTGCAAGGCCGTGGGAAAACAAGTACACTCATACTGCTGGTGGGAATGCAAATTGGAACAACCCTTTCGGACAGAAATTTGACAATACCAGTACAACTCTATATGCACTTGCTGTTAGACACAGCAACCCTCTTCTAGTAAAATATCCTGAAGCTATACCAACAATACAGAAACACATATGCACAAGGTTACTCATTGCAGCACTGTTTGTAATTGTAAAACACTGGGAATAACATGCATGCCCATACATAGAAAGAAAGAGAGATTAAGTAACTGAATTTTTAGTTTTATTAAATTTTAATTTACATGGCCATATAAGCTAGTACCCACCGTACTGAGCAGTGCAGCTTTGGAGGCACTTTTCAATTCCTAAGGTGTATGGGACAAGAGAAAGCATGCAGAAAATTGCAGCCAAGAGTTTCAAGTTTTAAGTAGAACTTTCAGCAGACACGTATAGCTGGAAGTCCAGGGCCTGCCAAGTAAAAAGTGGCTATAGAATGGGCATAGTAAACATCCAATGATTCCAATTCAAACAAACCATGGAGAAATTCACCCTAGTATTCCTAAGAGTAAGAGAGAACTGGAAATATGCCAGTCTTTATAAAACTTGAAACAGCTTCAATCCCTAATCAAAGTAAAGTCAACTTCATTTTCTCTAATGGCCTATTAGAAGTTAAACCTCATTAAGAGATTTTACCATTTTTTGAATACAAATAAAATAAAGAAATAACAAGGCATAATATAAGACAGGACCAAGAGAATAAGTTGACAATAAGTAAACCCATAGGTGAGTCAAATATTGAAGTTATCAGAGATAGTCTTTTAAATAACTGTAATTAATATGTTTAAAAAGATATATTAACCAGAAATCTTGATCTAACTTAAAAAATCAGATAGATAGTCTAGAACTGAAAAATACCATAACTGAAATTAAGAATGAAAATAGATGAGTTTAATAACAGATTATTTGGAAAGAGGATAAGTAATCAAGAAGAAAAGTCAATTGAAGATAACCAGTCTGAAAATCAACGAAAAAAAAAAACTAGAAAAAATAACAAACGAGACATAAGGAGGATCATGAAAATAAGTGACATAGAAAATGTCCAAGAAATTGGTACAGAAGCCATATTTAAAGAAATAATGACAACACATTTCCAAAACTCATAAGAAACATCAAGCTACAAATTCAAGAATTCCTATGAACCAAACAGGATAAATGTTAGGAACAACACAAAAGGGCACATCAAGAAGAAACCAGTGAAAACCAGTAAGAATGTTTACTGATTTCTCAAGAGTAATGATGGAAGCCAGAGAACAATGAAATAAAGTCGATAATTCGTTACCCAGGATTTGATACACAGCTAAAATATCCTTCAAAAATGAAAATGAAATAGACATTTTCAGACAAGCAATAATTGGGAGAATTCATTGCCAGCAAACCCACACTAAAAGAAATAACAAAAGGAGTTCATAAGGCACAAGAAATAAGCCCTCTGACATAAGCATAATGTTGATATAAGCAAAGAAAGGAATAAGGAACCAAAAAAAGCACAAATAGGTACAAAAATCTATATATAACTATAAATCAATATTAATAACTTTCTTGTGGGACTTAAAATATATGTAGAAATAAAATATATGACAATAATAAAAGGTGGCAGAATAAATAGAGTTAAGTGTTCTAAGATCCTTACATTGGTCAGGAAGTGGTTAAAAGTCACATTATATATTATGCCCTGATAAAATAGGTTAGTGAGATCTTTTAATCTCTAGAATAATGACTCAGAGCATCATTAAAGAATGCAGACTAGCAACAGAGTAAAAGGAAAAATGGAATAAAAAGACAAGATAAGTCCAAAAGATTTAAAAAAACAGAGAGAAAAAGAAACAGAATAGGTGGGATAAATAGAAATTAAATAAAAGAGTACAGCTATAAATCCAAATAGGCTAAACCATATAAACAAATTGGAAGTTACATTATTGTGCAGATATCAACTCTCCTTAAAGTGATTTACAAATTGAATGAATCTCAATTAACATCCCTAAAGGTTTCTGTTTGTGGTATTTGATAAGCTGATTATAAAATTTACATAGAATTCCAAAGGAATAAGAAAAGCCAAAACACTGCTAAAAAAGAACAAGGTGAGAGGACTTGCTTCACTGGATATCAAGACTCAGTAAAAAGATAAATAATTGTGTGGTATTGGCACAAGGAAAAAATAACAGGAAAAACAGAGCCCAGGAAGACCTGCCAAAGGGTCCTAGTATTACGCAGAAGTATCACTTCTAACTCACCACTTTAAAGACTTCATCTTCTATCTCAAGATGGGTGTGAAAAAGGTTTTCAAGACTGTAACCCTCATGCTCACCCCACACTACCCCAAGTAGCCACTGCCCACCTTTCATGACTATTTCTCTGATTTCCACATCCCTCTTCACTTTTGGTCTAAGGAATCTCCCTTACTTTCTTGTAAGATCAGCTATGCAGTTAAACATATTTGTAAAAATTAATAATTTAATGAGCACTTCTAGATATTTGACAGAAGAGTTTTCAGATTATCTTGTCAACCATATTGCCAGAAACAGAAATTTTCATCTTGGTTTTTCTGAGTTTTCTAAATATTCTACAATAAACATTTAAAAAAAGCTTATTTGAAAACTAAAAATTCCTGTTGAATTATGTAATCAGAAAAGAACTGAAAAGTTGTTACCTAACAAAGCTATAATATGTAGAGAATTCCTGCTTAATAAAAGAACAAATAGATGTTTAAAATCAATTGTTCCTAATCCTAGCTTTGCATGAGAATCACTGGATAACTTGTCAAATACATACTCCTGGGCCCTACCCCCTAAATTCTAATCAATTATATCTGGATTCAGCCTAGAAAACTGCATTTTCAAAAAGCATCCACATGGTTCTGATGCACAGCTGCATTAAAGAATTACTAGTTTAGAAGGCAGAGAAAAATATGAGAAGACAGAAGAGTTTATTCTCAAAGTCATCTCTACCCAGGACTAGCCCAAGTTTCCTCACAAGTGTCATTTCCCAAAAGGGGATACAAGCAAACAGCAATGGCTTAAAATCAGAGATAAGTGCTTTAGGATTCATAAAAGAAAGGAAGAATTTGAGGCACATGAGACAGTTAAAAAGACAAATTTGGCGGCCAGCTGCACTTACAGCACAGGATAAGTTTCAATGTCTGCTTCTATATCATATCTTGTTCCCAATTTTTCACTCCCCTCTTCATATGAGAGGATTCTTCTTTCCTGTCCTATTAACCTAAGTCATGGCTATGGGATTCTGTTTGGCCTGTGAAATGTAAGAGGAATACCTTGAGCCATTTTTAAGCTAAAGCTTTAAGAGTCACTGTGTGATTCTACGCTGTTTTTTTTCCTGTGCAACAAGACAGAAAAGGGAAACTGCTCTTTCAGTCTCGATCCTGGAATGAATGAGGCATAGACAGCAGAAGCCCACCTGCAACTGACATGCACAGTTGTGAGAAATGAACGTTTGCTGTTGTAAGCTACCAAGATTTAGAGGTCATTTGTTAATGCAGTATAACTTAGTCTAAGCTGTCTGATACAAAATCATTGCTCCTTTATGCATGACTCATGACAGATCCAGGTAAATTCTTTTTGCAGTCAAGAAAAATACAAACAATGCTCCCAGCACAGTCTTACACAGTAAAGCAAACAAATGTAATCAAATGATCTAACAAATCATAATAAAACCTAGTTGTAATCATTCATTCATTTGCTCTGACAAAATTTACTGAGCACTTGATCTCTACTAGATACCGTGACAGTGCCTGGTAATATAGAAATGAATGACATGTAGGAGAGACAGAGATGAAACAGATAGAAACTAAGAGTCTGGAGGGACAGACAAACAAGTGAGCAAATAACTGCAACAAAGTATGATAAGGGCTGTAATAGAGGCAGGTACGAAGCCCTGTCATTGCACAGATGAGTCATGAAAGGTTTCACAGTAGACGGGATCTTAAGGCGCAGGATCTTAAAGGATAGGCAAGTATTTATTAAATAAAGCAGAGGAGGATGAATATTCCAAATACAGGCAACAGTCCATAGAAGGCAGAGTGCCATGATAGAACCTGACAGGGTGAAGGGATGGGAAGTTCAGCATGAGTGGACCAGTAAGTTCACTGAGGAAAATGAGGCTGACGAGGCCAACTGAGAGCAGACTGTAAAGGCCCATTCAAGGGCTTAGGGTAAATGTTGAACTAGAGTCCAACGTTTACCCTGTAGGCAGCGGTAAATCACTGGCAATTTTCCAACGATCATGACCATCATCAAATTTGTGCTGTAGAAAGATAACACTGATAGAAGTACAGAGGTTGGGTTGGAAAGGAAGAGCCCAGCAACATCCCTGTTCTGTGCTTTGATGTTCACGTATTTCAACAAAGGCAAATGGCTATGTTTTATTCAAAAGGCACATGCTAAATTGCCAAGTAAAAACAACAAAAAGCTGACTATATACAAATGATTTACAAGACTCTGTAAGGAAGTATCACAAATAAGATTACTGGAAAGAATTTAAAGTCACTTCTTTCTTCCTCATAAAACATTCATATTCAATCCATCCTGCTTCTCACATAGCATTCCGCTGTCATAAGCAACTCACTCTCTACTTGCAGTAAACCACCCCAAATTTAAAATCTGAATACTAAGTGCAAACTGCTGATGAAAAGATGGAAAATTTTAAACAGTCAGTGAACAGACACCTTTCTGACAGACAACCCTTTCTGAAACCAAAAAAATGTCTAGGGTTAACTGGAGACTCTTTCCTTTCTATCTTGATTATACTAGTCTAAGAACATAAATATTACTGGATTTCAGATTACTAATGAGTGCCAGTGCAAGGAAGCAGACTCACTTAGAATTTAGAATTAGAAGAGACCTGAAATGGCTTCTGCTTGAACCCCAATCTAATGCTGGAACCTCACTACAAAAGCAGTGCCTCAAGTGACTGACTACACCATCCTGCTTGAGTCCCCTCCAATGGAGAGGCAGCAACTGTCTCTTAAAATAGCATATTTGACCTGAAGCGAAACTAAAATGTTTACTTTGCAAAAGTGTCATGCATTGAACTGTGTCCCCCCAAAATATGTGTCAACTTGGTTAGGCCATGACTCCCAGTATTGTGTGGTTGTCCTCTATTTTGTGATTGATATAATTTGCCTATGTGTTGTAAATTCTAATCTCTGCCTGTGGTTAATGAGGCAAGATTAGATAATGCTAAAGGGGATTAGGGTGAGATATAAAACCCTTGCTCTGCTCACATCCCTGATCTAAAGTAAAGGGAGTTTTCCTAGGGTATAGCCTACACCACCTTTTATCTTACAAGAGATAAAAGGAAAGGGAAGTGAGCAGAGAGTGGGGGACCTCATACTACCAAGAAGGCAGCGCCAGGAGCAGAGTACATTCTTTAGAGCCCGGGTTCCTGCAGGGAGAAGCTCCTAGACCAGGGGAAGATTCATGACAAGGACCTTCCAACAGAGAGAGAAAGCCTTCCCCTGGAGCTGACAACCTGAATTTGGACTTCTAGCTTACTAGACTGTGAGAGAATAAATTCTCTTTGTTAAAACCAATCACTTATGGTATTTCTGTTACAGCAGCACTAGATGACTAAGACAAAAAGCATGCAGCACTTAACAAAATGACTTTATTATCAGTGAATATAACCATCCATTTAAATCTCTGAGAAATAGAGAGCTATAAATGTAGTAGTCTCAAGCAAATATAAAGAATAATTAAGAATATTACAAAATCTCCTTATGAGAACTTAAAAGATTTTCATAAATGTTTTGAAGATCTTCAAGAACAGAAACGTTCTCCTATTAATAGTAGAGCAATGAATAATGGTTAAGGATACAATTTGTAGAATTAGAAAACCTATGTTTGAATCTAAGTCTTTCTACTTAATGTGTGACTGTGGGTCACTCTATATAACAATTTTCTTTTCCTGTAATATTAGGACACTAAAACTACCTCATTAGACTCGATGGACTCAATGGACTCAAACATATCAACTATCATGAAGATGGTGCAGGACCAAGCAATATTTTATTCTGTTATATATAAAGTTGCCCTGAGTCAGAGTTGATTTGACAGCAACTAACAATAACCTCATAAGATTGTTTTAAGGATTAAATGAGTTAACACTTGTAAAGTACCTGCATATAGTGAGAATTCAACACCTACCAACTATTAGTCTTCTTGGTATTGCCAGCTTCCAACATACAGTACATAGTCAACAAACTTTGGACTAAATCAATCAAAATAAACATAATTTTATGAACTTGCAAAAATTTAATAAACAGAACCAAATTCTGTAGGAGAAAACATGCACAGATTTTTAAGAAGTCAGAGTTTCTACTTACATCTGGTTTGGAATGCTGGAATATCTTCAGGGGAAATTTTAAGTCCCCTTTAGCTAAAGTTACCAAATATTCTTTTAATAGCTCATTAGCCACACCAGGAGACTGTTTCTCACAACGATGAAGAAAAGGAACCATCCATTGATAGGCACTTGTCACATATTTATCTTCAGAACACTGAAAATATAATTAACCAAAACAAGTTAAAATAGCTTATCATACAAGACAACAAGTCTTAAAGCTCATACATAAGCAGACTGATTGATGTTAAACAGTGAAAGCCCATCACTGTCTTTAACAGACACTCTAGCTTACCACTCACAAAAAAACTGATAAGCAGCAAGAGGATCACCTTCTACCAGGGGCTGGTAAAGCTAACAGCAGCAATATCACTGTGGCCTTTTTTTTTTTTTTTCCAGTTCTATAATCTATTTAGGGTCCCAAACAGCCTAAGCCCAGCTCTGGAAGATAAACATACCACTCTTTCTTTTCTTCCTCCCTCCCCCTCTTCCTCCTCCTCCTCATTCACAAGGTCCTTCAGAGCATAGAGAAGTTCTACCCAAAAAGTATGTGTGTGTGTGTTAAGTAAAAAGAGTCAGAGAAAGAGAGAGACCACAGACCAACTGAAAAAGTGAAACAGAAAAGCAGAGAACAGAAACACAGACAAGTATAAAGAAACTCCAGGAAAGGAACCACTTGAGAATGCTGTTTCATCTGTAAAGGCCGAGAATTTCTCCCTTTCTTTTCCTCTTCCACTTTGCTTTGTTTTGTTTCTTTACATCCGCCTTCACAATAGTCCAAAAGACAATGATAATTCTATTAAGTATCCCTAAAATTACACAAATCCTTTCTCTTAATTATTCCCGGAGAATAAATCTCTTAAGAGGGGTCTTACATATAACACAGTTGCCACTGAGTCAATTCCCTGGTTGGTGCAAAAGGTTAACGAACTCGGCTGCTAATCAATAGATTGGAAGTTTAAGTTCACTCAGAGGCACCTCAAAAGAAAGTTCTGGTGATCTACTTTCAAAAAATCAGCCATTGAAAACCCTATGGAGTACAGTTCTACTCGGACACATGTGGGATCACCATGAATCCAAGTAGACTCAACGGCAACGGGTTGTGGTTTATATATAACACAAATCAATTTTCACAAGGTAGATTACCAAGAAGAGAAGAAATGAGAAAAACAGAAGGTAAACATAAAGGGAGAAAGGAAAAAGAAAGTGTAAGATAGAGAAGATGTTTGGGGAGAGAAAGGAGTCAAGGGAGAAAAGAGAGCATATCAGGCAGCTGGGACTCTACCCCTTTATCCAGCCCACTCAAACATGGCTTCCAAGAGTAAAAAATAGACCATTATTTGACAGCTAGCACCTCTTCAAAGGTGTCTTACTATTCAGTGGGCTTAGTAGAAACCACGTATTGACTTTGGGGAGAAAGTACAGGTTGACCCAAGAAAAACCTAAGAATGGCTGGGCAAACTCTCCTAAACATATTAACCCTGAAATCAAGATGTTTTCTTCACACAACCACTCAACCTTCTGGACTTCAGTTTTTTTTTAACTCCTTGAACTATACACATAATTGGGAATTTTCACACAATGAAGGAACAGAAATAGAATTACTAAAATACCAGCTAGTTTAAAAATATGCCTAGCTAGAAGTTAAAAAAAAAAAAAAAAATTATTGTACCGGTGGATCTAAAGAAAGGGCAAACAAAATACAAAATCTGCCAAAATAGTTTGGACACACACGTAATTTATCCATAACATTTCACAACAACAACAACCAAAAAAATATCCTTCTTTACTAAGTTCTCAAGTTTGGAGGACATTTCATCTTTGGCTCTGAGACACATATTAATCAAAGTACATAGGGAATGCTTAAAAAAGACAGTTAAAATAAAACCTACACTGTTCATCAGTAATCTTAGTTTTTCAATGTCTTTCATCTGCTGTAGTTCCTTCAAGGTTAGGGTTAAGTCACACCCAGCTTCATAAACCAATGTTTCCAGAGTAACCAAATTATCACACAGAACCAACAAACCAGGAATACTCCGCTCCATTCCAAGTCGAATAACTGACAATGCACAGTCAACCTAAAATTGAAAAGTGACAGTAAATCTCTTAGTATTTCATCCTTCGCATATACTCTAAAGTAAAAGTCTCCAGTACCATATCTAATCCATGTAATCATCTTTTCTACAATCGCAGTGTCAAGTAGTATACATTTTCTACTTACTAAAAAAAATTAGATTTCTTTATCAAATATATCAGTATCATGCTGTTTCAAAGGAATCAAGCAATCAATAAGAAATGCTAAAGATAAAGAGGAAAACAACCACCTTAAACTTATTTTACGATTTACAAAGCAGTTTTACATATATTTGTCTACTTAATTCTCACAACATTATTTCACCAAGAAGAAAAAAATAGCACAGCTAGTTAGTTATAATGCCAAATTAACTGTATTTTCACTATACCACTCTGTTCCAAAAAGAACATTTATTTCCAAGGTTTTGCTTTTATATTTCTGTTTAATACCTAAACCTCCACAATGTCTCCCACATAGAAGGCATTCAAAAATTATCTGCTGAATGACTAACTCTGGTATACACACTTTCTCTGTCTCAGTTTAAATCCTGAGTCTTCATTTAGACCAAAGCTATAGATATTCAGTGGACAGCAGTTTTACCCCTAGCACTTGATCTGATTAATGAATTGACAAATCTTCTGATTGATGGCAAAATCAATTATTATGGCCTAAATCCATAACCTCACACGAGAAGGGCTGACTTTCTTATTCTTAGACTAACAACTATTTGTTGAGAGCATACTATGAGCTAAGCACCATTCTAGGTGTTTGGAATACAAAACTGAGTAAGATGAGATCTCTTCTTCAACAAAAGATATTTTAATCTAGGAGGTAAACACTAATGGTAAATCAGTGATTGCAGAAGAATGAGATAAGTGATAAGTGCTGTTCATGATTAGGATCTCAAAGAAGAGGGCACTTGGTCCAACCTGAGAGTGTCAGAAAGTTTCCCAGAGAACAGAGTACTTAAAATGAGCTTTAAAGAATCAATGGGTGTTAGGTGAAGAAGGAAGAATAAGGGAAGGAGAACAGCATGGAATGCAGAGATGCATAATGTGTTGTGAAAGTACCATTAGTTCCATATGGCTGGAAAGAAGAGTATAAAGCGAGGCAATGAGAAATGTGGCTTGAGTAGTAGGGAAGGGCTAGATCATGAAGAATATTGTTTGCTGGGCTAAGGAATTTCCAGTTAATTCTGAAATGTACTACTACTAAAGGATTTTCTACTATGGCATGTCATTTACACTTTAGAAAGAATACTCAGTAAGTATTTAATGAATGAAATGTGAATGATGAATTGGAAATGAACTAGACTGAAAGTAGGTAGACCACTGAGGAGAACTGCAGCTACTAACAAAGGAATCCTGACAGAAATATATTGATTCACCCATTCACTCACAAATTTGTTCACCTATTTGCTAACACTGAATAAATACTTGAATACTTCCTACGCACTGAGCAAAGAATAAAACAAGGAGCTAAACTAAAGCAGTAGTATTGAAGACATACAGGAAGAAAAGTATAAAAAATAATTGAGGATATAGAATTTACCAAGATCAGATGAGGAGTGGAAGTAAGAAGGAGGAGTCTAAAATGATGTCTTAGGTTCCTCATCTAAGGAACAGGATAGAATGTGGTGTCATTCATTCAAGAAATATAAAAAGAGCACATTTGAGAAAGTGAAAATTAATTCTATATTGAACATGTTGACTCTGAAGTGCTTGTGGAACATCTTAATTCAGATGCCCAATAGTAGGTCCAAATACAAGCAAACAAAATCTGTACCCAAAGAAAATGTCCTTGGTTAGAGATGATATGTGGGAATTGTCAACACATAAATCATACAGTAATATATGAATAGAAGGATATGAATGGGTCATACTGTGATAAGAGTAGCACCCTGGGGAATAGCAATATTTAAGGAACAAGGCAAAGAAGATGAGCCTCAGGAAGAATGAATAATGAATAAGTTAAGAAGAGTGCAGTAAAAAAAAACTGAAACAGTATCACAGAAGCCTAAAGAGATTTCAGAAAAAAGGAAGCAGTCAATAGTGTCAAAGGACAATGATGATAAATAACAAATGAAGAGAATCTGGCATTAAGAGATGAACTGGTAGCCTTACTGAATATAGTTTCAGTAGCGTAGTTAAGAGGAGCCATACTCTAGGAAAATAAGGAGTGAACACAAATTGAGAAAGTGATTACAAAGAACAGAGTGGCTATTTCTGAGCTGTACTGTGCTGTTATGAAAAGGAGACAGGGAAACAGAAGCCATAAGACAGTATGGCTCTAAAATTATTACATATGTTTTTTATTTATAACATAGACATGATTTGAGATTTTTTACACATCAGAAAGAAAGTCAGAAGAAAAGAAAGAAAGAGAAAGCAGTAAAGAAGGAGAGGTTAAAGACACAGGAGAGAGAAAAGAGATGACTGACAGAACACTCCTGAGCAGGTGGGAGTATGGAATCCAGTGTACAGAAGAGAGACTTCTTCCTCTGGAAGAGCTGGAAAGAGAAGCGCGCATGGAAGCACATCATCAAATTCCAATCAAATGCAAAGCAAAATCATTTTCTGAGAATGATGAGGGAAATGGGGTGCAAGGAGTAGGATGAAGACTTGATATAGAGGAGGAGGAGAAAAAAGCAGCCTTGAGATTAAAAAAAAAAAAAGAAAAGCAAAAAAGACACACCAGGCAATATGAAAGGCCCACCAAAAGCCCTTCAAAGACCAAGGAACTGACAGGTAAAGATGATGTGAACAAGGAAATGCATTTTCAATTGGAAAGTGTGGTTCAAACAAACACAAGGGAAAAGGCATAGGTAGGAAAGGCATGCAGCAGTAACCTAGGAAAACAGGAGTTATCTGGTAAGATAATAATTATTTTTTTTTACTTAATATAGTTCATGTCTGAAAGGAGACAATTACACTTGTATTCTATCTCAGGTGAATTAAAAAAAAAACTGTATCAGGTGAATTTTCAGAAAGCATGAAGAAAACTTGGTACATAAAACACAATTTTGTGCAAGTAATACTCTGAATACAAAGCATATTAGCAGTTTGTAATACACTCACTAATCTTCTGATCCAGATTTGTCTTTCTAGTATCATCTTTGAATGTATTGCCTTCCCAGATACTTACCGAAGTAAAAATGTCTTTAAAATCAAATTACTGACATTAATGAAACTAGGCTCCAATGCAATTTACAAAATCATACCACATATCCCAAGCCCTCACTAGATAAAATTCACCGCTATAAAACATATTCCTAAACCAAGAAAAAGTTTTGCTAGAGGCATTTGTAGACACTAAGGAAAAAGAAGTCCCACATCAATTAAATCTCTAAAAATGAAAAAGATAAAACTATGCCAGATATCACTTTAATTGTAGCATAAGCCACAAGGAACATCAATATATAACTGAGGTTTTAAAAAAATACCTTTATTATAGCTGTTCTTTAAATAAACGAAAATGGTAAGAGAAATAACACAAAACAGTAAAATAAAGCAACCAAAATCATTCTTCTTTCTTTATAATTATCTCTAATTACTCAAAAAGAATTCAAGATATCTACAAATTATTTCTAGACTGCTTAAAATTTTAAATTTCAGAATTCTATGTACACGAGATATAGAACACAAGCTAAGAGACTATGGATCTAATGTCAGCTTTGCCACTTAGAGTGGGTAAAGTTTATTTAACATTTATACAAAATTTTGTTTGTAAATTAATTTACATGAGTTTTCCTGGAATGCAGTTATCATATAAATCAAGGGAAGATTTTACTATGTTTTGTTAAAAACTTTATCATGAGTTATTCACATCACTGAAGCCATTTGTGGTGTTTAACTCACCAATACAATATACCTGAATCTGCCTGCAATGTAGCTGTTTTATTTAAAGTGAGTTCACACTGACATACTTCTAGTGTAATAATCACGACAAAGTATACATATTTTATTTATCCTGTGTATTGCAGTTACATTAATTTTTCTGTAAATTATACAATGTCTACGATTTTCACATCAGGATGATAAGAAAGCACCACAAAATATTTGCTACAGAAAATATACTATGAGTCTGAGGATTGAGAATGACGTTTTTTTTCAAGATTTACAAATCTTGCTCTCAGTCATTAAGATTTGTGTAACTGATCATTTTTATGTAGACTCTATAAGAAATATTATATTAAAATCTGGATTTGTTCTGGCTCTGTCACTGTGTGTACCTGTGAAAGCTGGTCATCTTCCTTTCTGTGGACCTTAGTTTATCTACCTATAAGATAATTAGACTAGATCATCTCAAGAGATTCTTTTCATTCTGATATTTTAGGATTCTAAACATTTTCAAATGTACAGTCCTCAGCAATCTTCAAAAATTGGAAAAGTAAAACCTTCAATCATAAATGTTCTTGGCAATCTAGAATACTCCCAACAGGAACAGAAAATAATACATCTTCAATTCTGCGAATGCTACAAATAGAAATCAGATTAGACAGGAAACCAAAAAGATTATCAAATAGGAACACAGGGTCATGCTAGATTCAGTAAATAAAAATTTAAACAAAGGGGCACATACTATTTTTGCACCAGACCCTCTGGAATCATCCTTCCTGTCAAATGAAAAACTGATGGTAGGACAAGTGGTCCAAAGCCAAGACTGACAGTAAAGAGAAATGTCATCCATTGGCTAGACCCTGATTACCTTTCAAAGTGGATTCTGCTATTTTTTGCTCTGACTTATCAACCTCTGTTCTATAAGATGGTATCCCTGGGTGGTGCAAATGGTTAAGCACTTGACTACTAACTGAAAGGTTGGGGTTTGAACCCACCTAGCGGTACCTTGGAAGAAAGTCCTGGCAATCTGCTTCAGAAAGGTCAGCCTTTAAAACCCTATGGAATGCAGTTCTACTATGCACACACAGGACGCCATGAGTCGGAATCAATTCAACAGCAACTGCTTTGTTTTTTTGGATTGCTTGTTTTGGGGGGTTTTATAAGTTAAAAATAAATATTTTGTACATTTACAGAGCACTTCAACTGGCAGAGTTTTTAATGCTCTCTTATGTATATTTTCATTTGTTCTTATTAATTCTGGTACAAGAACTAACCTCATGAGAAAACCAAGGCACAGAAAGGTAGGAAACATGCCCAGAGTCACAGTCTGTTAGGCAGAGTCAAGGTAAGTATTGAGATATCTTAAGGTTCAATGCAATCCTCATTTCCCTCTTCCAAAACCCCTCCCTGAGGCAGTCGTTATGCATCTCAGTAAATGCACATAAGAACTGAGAGAAATTAGGCTTGGACTTAAGGAAAATATAATTAGGAAAAGAGCTTCAAGCAGGGTTCCTGAAACTCAAAACAACAAGCAACTGCATTGCTACAACATGACAGGGACTAATCAAGCAATTTTGGATTGATACAATCTTTTAATGTGGTTGCAAACCTATTAAAAATAAAAAAAACTAGAACAGTACATACCATATTTTGCAGCTTACATTTTAAAGGACAATTTTTATTACATGTATTTGCTCTCTTAAGAATCAAAAATGGGTTGCAAAACCTTTTGAGGCAATGGATAAATGAACAAAGGTAATAAAAATATTCCTTTCACTCCCTGAAAACTACATACATGATTCATGACACTACTGTCAGCATCCACGACATGTACTAAGTCCTGAGAATCCAGAGCAGCACTGATAGCATTACAGAACAACACCTGTCATGCTGCCCTCACCTGTCGGGCATAATGCTCTATTTCCTCTGCTCGGGTTTGATACCATTCTGTAACCTTCTCAACTGTAAGATGAGCTGTCCTGTACTTGAGTAACTCAGGCTGTGCAGCATACAAGAATTCACTTTCATCTTGGAGACTTGGCTCAACAGCCATTCTGCGAAACACAAAAGAGTAATTAATAATTGACTGGAATTCTGAAAAAAAAAAAAAGGATAATTTTGTGAGACAGACAGAGATGGAGAGAGCGGGCCACAGAGACAAAATGTGTGTGTGTGTTTTTTCTTATATGTATGTGCACACTTACAAGATATATGGGACAGTTTTAGCATGCTTAATTTATTTTCTTATTGGTTTTCCTCATTCAAAAAAATAAGAATGGATACTAAATCAAAACAGCTATACCACAAAATAAATCAAATGTAACTAACAAAATCAAAATCACCCTGGGAAGATTTTACAAAATGCACACAGCTGGATGCTGAGCACAGGCCTACTGAATCAAAATCACCATTGATGGCCTAGCCATGCCTATTTTAGGAAAATATCCCCAGGTGATTCCAACTCAAATATGACTAAAGAACCCTTGTTTTCCACATTCCTAAAAACAACAGAAAATTTTCCTTATTTATGTGGCTATTACACTTCATTAGGTATCAGCAATATAGTACTGCAGTGACATTTGCACTGTAATAATTACTCTATACCATCTCCCATGAGATGTGAAAAATAAACAGCACCTAGAGAAATGTACATAGGGATAATATCATGGGGATCACAAATTACGAGACTTTTTTATAAGGATTATCCTGACCAAAAGCTTTCTATGATTAAAGCCCTAAAAAGAAAAGAAATTAACTTAGACTAAGATATTTCTGATGAACATATGGAAGAATGTTGTATTCCACGAGGGACATTTATTCATCTAAAGTAAGCAGGTAGTAAGTAACAGATATTGTAATTATTGTTATTAAAAGGAAATGGACCCACAATAACCAAAAAATATATGTGTAGGTACACAAATGTATATGTTCTACATCTCAGTGTGATGAGTAGGGTCTGGGTCTTCAAAGCCTGCAAGCAGCCATCTAAGCTACAACTATTGGTCTCTAGTTGTCCAGAATAAAAGAGAAAGAAGGAAACCAAAGACTCAGAGAAGAAAGTCTACAGGACTAATAGTCTACACAAACCACAGCCTCATCTACCCTGCAGACCAGAAGAACTAGTTGGTGCTGGGCTACCACTAATGACTATTCTGATCTGGGCCACAACAGGTATATCCTGATAGAACAGGAGAAAAATGTGGAACAGAACTCAAATTCTTAAAAAGCCAGACTCATTGCACTGGTTGAGACTAGAGGACTTCCCAAGACTATCGCCCTGAGATACACTTTAAACCAGGGCTTTGAACCAGTTCATTCTAGTTTGAGACCCTGCTGATAATTTGCATTTCCACCCCAGATATAATGAATCAGAATCTACATTTCAACAAGATCCCCTAGGTGATTCCCTTGTGTACATAAGAATCACCTGGGCTCTTGTTGAAATGTAGACTCTGACTCAGTATATCTGGGGTAGAAATTTAAATTTTCAGCAGGGGCTCAAACTGGAATGAACTGGTTCGAAGCCCTGTCTTAAACCTAAAACTGAAATTAGCCCTTGAGGTCACCTTTTAGCTAAATTAACAGACTGGCTTATAAAATAAAGAAGATCACCTGTGAGTAATGAGCTCCTTTAAAAAATCATCTATAGGTTTATTCCGGTTTGAACCCCTGCTGAGAATTTGCATATCCACCTCAGATATAGTGAATAAAAATCTAGTTTAACAAGATTCTCAGGTGATTCTTAGGTGTAATAAATTTTGAGAACCACTGCTCTACTAGTGGTACTCAGAACTGGTTCCTAACCAGTAGTATTAGCATAGCCTGGGAACTTGTTAGAAATGCAAATTCTCAGCAGGCTTTGGAACTGGAACTGACTCAAAGCCCTGCTGAAAACGCTCCCTCCTCTTATCTGCGAAACTGACCTTACAACCAAACCTATTGCCGTCCAGTTGATTCCACCTCACAGTGACCCTACAGGACAGAGCAGAACTGCCCCATAGGGTTTCCAAGGAGCGCCTGGTGGATTCGAACTGCTGACCTTTTGGTTAGCAGCCATATGTAGCTCTTAACCACTACGTGAGCTAAATTCTATTTATCCTTCAAACTTCAGCTTTCATGTCACTTTCATAGGAAAATCTTCCTTGACCTCCATCAAGTTTACGTCTCCCTACTATACACTCCCAATGCTCCCTGCACTTCCCTTTCATAGCACTCATCACATTAGTAATTACAACAGTGGCAGCATCTTTCCTGCTAGATTGTTACTTCACGAGGACAGGGACTATATCTGTTTTTCTCCCTTCAGTATCCTTGAAACTAGCAAAGGACAGACACAAATTAAATGAATAAGCAATAAGATATGGCCTGTAGTACTGAAAATTTGCATCATCTTCAAAACCATCGTTTTTGCTGCAAAACTTTTCCTAGTCACATTTTTATAGTTTTGGAAGTTCCAGCAGGACATGTTCTGCTTACATGTATTTAGGCATTACTTTTTAGACAGCTTTCTGTGGTTGATCTGAGAAGAAATATCCTCATTCCTTTTAACTACTTGTTAGAATTGTAAAAAGGCACAGGCTAGGGAGAAACGGAATTATCAGATGAATGGGCAAGGCACTCTGCCAGAGCAACTCTGTAAAAAGTGGCATGTTGAACTGAGAGAATATGTGTGGCCAACAGTATCACTGCAACTTCCTCTACCATCATGTCCCACCACCATTAATCCCCACTTTTTTCAATTTATCAGCCTCTTCAATTTCTCATTACAATAGCTAAATAAGGACTTCTAGTTATATATGGCTGATAAATGCATGCATTAAATTCTATACTCCTGAAACCCCACTGGAATGACAGTGAAAGTTTTTTTTTTTTTTTTTTTTTTAAGGTATAAACACTAAAGGAGGAGTAGTGTTCATAGCATGACAAGAAACTTCATTTTCTTCCACTCTAGAAAATCAACAGATAATGGCCAATATTAAAAAATCAAGAAGTAGCTATACAATTATGCTGTTCAGAGATATGGAGGTAAATACAAAAATAACCATTTAAAAGAATTGAAAGTATTTGCTTTTGGGATCAGGATATGCAGGATAAGGGAAAAAAGGGTTCTTGTTTCTGCTTTTAGCTTTGTGGAACACTTTAGCCCATTAATGTATATGCAAATATATACAACTTTGATAAAAATGAAAATAAAAGTAAAAACAAAAAATTTTATAAACTATGTTAAAAACAAAACCACAGCAGGACATTCAACTACTGTAGACTAAAACTCACTGAAATAAAAAAAGTAACTAAGAGTTACATATTCCATTAATTCAAACCTGTTGCTGGCAAGTCAGTTCCAATTCATAGCAACCCTATGGGACAGAGTAGAACTGCCCTGTAGGGTTTCCAAGGAGCGGATGGTGGACTCAAACTGCTGACCTTTTGGTTAGCAGCTGAGCTCTTAGCCACTACGCCACCAGGGCCCCTCTATTAATTCAGATATCAAAAATACAAAAATAAATGAAATGAAGGAAAACTTCCAACAATGGCCATTAACACAAACAGGGCCTCCAAATTTCACTTTTAAGGATCTCACTACTGGTTAGGTCATTTTATGTATTACTTTTTAGACAGATAATACATACATATCGTTTTTGAAATCCAAAAGTCTGAAAAGATTCACATCAATAAAAAAATAGTGATCACTTACACGATGCCCACTGCCACCTTTCAGCTTTCTTCCTGGGTTTACCTCCATGTGTCTAAACAACATGTGTTCGTTACTATTTCCTGATTTATCTACTTTAGACATTACTCAGATGTCTACACCATAGCCATCCCACTTCCCCTACACCTCTTCCACCTATTATGGATATATCACAATTTAGATTAAGCCATTAATTATTTACATTAGTATGAGTAAGTAAATAGCATCTACTGCAGAGCCAAGTGGTATATTATGATAAGTATTCCAAGTGGTATATTATGATAAGTATTCCCCTTCTTGAACAACTCTTTTTTCTGGAGTTAATAACTACCTGTTGTTCCGCTGTTTCTCCCATTTGCTTATATGCATCCATTGCTAATTTCCAAATGCTCAAGGAGATCTATCAACAGCAAAATATACATGATATTTTCCAAATGATAAAATGTCAGATAGGTATCAGTTCCATTTTTAAATGTTTTCCAAGAGACCTGGCTCGTGAAGCTATCCTCCACAATCTGAAGTGGCTGCTCTCCCGCCCAAAGGACAGCTGGCATCCTGGGCCTTCCCTCCGCCACTGCCCATGTTAGAGCCCGTTTCTGAATCCAATGGCTTCCTCCTCCTCTTTTTACTCCTTCTTTTCAATAAAGCACATCCTACACTGGTTCCCTCAAATGGAGTGTATAGTGGTGGTAAATTTTATGAGATCTTACATAGTTAACTTCTTATGTAATTGATGATTTGGGCTGGATGTAGAAATCTAGGTCAGAAAATATTTTCCCTCAAAATTTTAAAAGGATTGCTCCATTGTATCCTAGCTTCCAATGTTGTTCGTGAGATGTCTAAGGTCATTCTGATTCCCAATTCCTTTCATGTAACATGTTTTTTCTCTTTAAAAGATTGGGTCCCTGGCTTTATGGAATGTCACGATGGTATGTGTGGCAAGCATTTCAATTAGCAAACTCCATAACCTTCAATTCTAGGTAATAGTTTGAATCTTTTCTTGTAATTTCCTTTCTAAAAAACTATGTTGTCTCTTTCTGGAATGACAGTTATTTGAATATTAGACCATTTTTTATATTTTCTCTCTTATTTTCTAGTTCTGTATTTTTGTTCTACTTTCTAGAAAAGTTCCTTGCTTTTATCTTCCGATTTTTGTACATCAACTATCATGTTTTTTTTCCCTCAAAGTTCTTTTAGTTCTCTGAGCCTATTTTATAATATCCTCTTGTTATTTCATGAATACAGTATCATCTCTTCTCTCCCAGGCAATATTAATGATAATTTTTAAAGTTTTCTTCTTTCTGCATGATCACTCTTTTCAGTTCCTTTTATCCTCTTTGTTTTGCCCTTCCTCTTCATTTGTTCTACCTGCTGGAGTCTATCCTTAGATGCCCAGGAAGCTCTGAGGGTGTGCAAAGATTTATTGGTTGGTGGGCTTCATATGGTCTACTAGCACACTGACCTTCTGAGCCCAAATCTCAGTATCTAGAGCCCTCTTTTCAGAGGCTATTCTATTTCTTCAGAAAAGAATTCTCCAAACTTTTCCTTGGGGAGTATGTGTCTAGTACCTGCATTCTGGGAGCAGGAAGCGGGGAAGGGAAATAGACTTTCCGCATTCAGAAAATAGATTTTCACTGATAGCCTCTATATCAGCCCCACTGCTTCACTCTCACTCTATGCTATGCCTGATGTCCAGGCATCTGGAAGCTTTCTGGCTCAATCTGGAGGCTCTTGGGTTCAATACCTAAGTTCAGAAATAAATCTCTGGTCTCACAGGGGAAAAATATAGAATGAGAGACAGTGAAGGAGTATTTACATGACTTTGAGTAGTGAGGATGAAGGACTTCAATTCAAATGCTCCTTATGTGGACTTTCAGCCCCATACCTCACTTCCCCCACCCCTTCTGCAGTATTTAATGACTCCAGGTTCTGAGGCTTCTCACCAAGGTTAAATCTTATAAAAATGAGAACCGAAACTAAATCAAGAACAAAGCTGTATGCACACCATGACTATAACTATAAAAAATATATCTGCATATGTCAAGCACCAAAAGAGATTATCTCAAAGTGAAAAGAGTTGTTGTATAGGGTTCATTTTAACAATAATGCCTTTATAACATTTTAATATTTTTCCCAGCAAAAATTTTTAAAATAACTAAATCAGGAGTTTTTTAAAAAAAAAACTTCACACAAATTCTCAACATCAGGGACAACCATCAAGTAAGAAATCATCCTTCACATATCACCCTCACAGGGCCATCTAGTCATTCACTGCATCAGGAAGAGGCCTCTAGCTTGCTCATACTTACTTGCACTCGGACTCCTCACACCAATCCTTATCCCGGTGTTTACATTCATGCCAAGGAACGATCATCAAGGAGTCGGCGCTGCAACTTAAAAAAAAAAAAACACAACAGCATTTAAAATGCACATTACCTCAGTGACTGACTACACAAAGAATATAATGGAAAAAGCATCGCTATGACCTGATCACCAAGTTTCCTGTTACAGTAGGTGAAGCAGTACATAACACATATTATATACAATTAAGGAGCCCTGGTGGTTCAGTGGTTAAAAGTGCTGGGCTGCTAATTGAAAGGTCGGCAGTTCCAACCCACCAGTGGCTCTGCAGGAGAAAGATGTAGCAGTCAATTTCTATAAAGGTTACAGCCTTGGAAACCCTATGGGGCAGTTCTACTCTGTCCTATAGGGTAGCTATGAGTCAGAATCGACTCGACGGCACACAACAACATATACAATTAATTAAGTAAAAAGAAAATGTCGAATTGCTGATTTCCTTTAGATCACAAAATTGTCCAAAAGGACAGGAGAATTCAAAACAAAAATTTTGACAAGAAACTGAAGAACAGTATGGCCATGTGTTCATGTACACATTCTAGAATACCTATCAGGAGCATACACTGTATGCCCCAAGGTACACATACCGATAGAAATGGCCTCCTGCCCTCAAAGGGGAGCTCTGGTGGCTCAGTGGTTAAGAGCTACAGCTGCTAACAAAAAAGGTCGGCAGTTTGAATCCACCAGCCACTCCCTGGCAGCACTATGGGGCACTTCTACTCTGTCCTACAGGGTCGCTATGAAGTGGAATAGACTTGACAGCAACGGGATTGGTTTGGCCCTCAAAAGGTTTACAATCTACAGTAGTGCTGTTCAATAAAACTTGCTGCAATCATAGAAATATTCTGTATCTGTGCTATCCAATACAGTAACCACTAGCTACACGTACCTATTAAACACTTGAAATGTGGCTGCTGCTACTAAGAAAGTATACTTTAATTTTATGTAATACCAATTAACTTAAATTTAAATAGCTACAATTTAAATTGAAAAAGCTGCATTGGAAAGCACAGATCTGGAAAATAGGTAATAGCAAGAGCGAACAATGGTTTCGCTGATTGAAAAATATTACAAGATGACAGAAGGAAAATCTAAAGGAAGCAAAGATAAAACCTGATTAGACAGATTTAAGAATAAATGAACATGGGAAAGTAAGATAAAGATAATATGGTATTACAATAGAACAATATGCTACGGATCAGAAGGCACGGGTAATAGGAAAAAAATCTGTCTTTTAATTAACTATGCAGTATTTGGCACATGACTTTCTAAAGTGAAGCACTTTAAACATTATCTCTAAGGTCCCTTTTACATGAATCCATGAAAACAACTGAAACATTCTGAATTAAAAAGACAAAAATTTTAAAAACAAATTTCAACTGTCTTGCTTTTATAGTTCAATAAAACATTTTCTCTCACAGTTTTGAGTATCAGTAACAGAAGTATCCTAAAATTTTTAACAGCCACAGAAAAAAGGACTGTACTTCCTTATTTATTGTTATGTTGTACTTTCTTATAGTATTAGGTTATGAAATGCTTTCCACTAGAAACACTTCATGAATGTTTAAAACTTATGTTGGTGAAGCTATTTGTCTTCACGGAAAAGTAGACAACTGGGGTGCTTTAAAGCAGAAGAGGAAAAACCAGCCAAGCCATGTCATGAGGGACATCTTGGAGCAGCAATGTTCAAAAAGGTCTGGGAAAGGGCAGTGTATTTATTACTGGGGTATATGCCCCAAAGTCAATGTTCCTCACTAGGTAAATACAATGGGAGGTTTATTATACCGTATTTTTAAAAGCATATATACTATTTTACCTGCTTTTCAGCTAGCATATAATAACAGCCTACCAAACTATGTACCAGAGATACATTTTTGATGCCACTTGAGTTAGCATATTAAATTTTTGGAATAATACAGACGATTATTTAGAAGAGATGCTATAATCACACTATTTCATTTGTCACCAAGTAAATAACTATTTTATTTTTTTTATATCAGTAACTAATATTTTATCACAGATTACTGAAATGAAAACTAAAAAAGATAACATCTGGATACAATAAAGATAATGTTCACACTTTCAACCTAAGAATAAATTATAACAAGGAACTGAGGAATGGGGGAAAGAAGATAACCAACAAGATACGGCTGCCTTCTCTAATTAGACACAGCTCCTTAAGCCACACAAAATGTTTTTTTTTTTTTTCACATTTTAAGATTAGCTCTTATTTATTTACTAGTTTTTTTATTATTTATTTATTTATTATTGCATTTTAGATAAAGGTTTACAGGACAAACTGGCTTCTCATTAAACCGTTAGTACACATATTGTTTTATGACATTGGTTAACAACCCCATGACATGTCAGTACTCTCTTCTCAACCTTGTGTTCCCTATTACCAGCTTTCCTGTCCCCCTCCTGCCTTCTAGCCCTTGCCCATGGGCTGGTGTGCCCCTTTAGTCTCGTTTTGTCCTATGGGTCTGTCTAATCTTTGGCTAAAAGGTGAACCTCTGGAGTGACTTCATTACTGAGCTAAAAGGGTATCCAGGGGCCATACAATCAGGGTTTCTCCAGTCTCTGTCAGGCCAGTACCTCTGGTATGTTTTGAGTTAGAATTTTGTTTTACAGTTTTCTCCAACTCCTTCTGGGACCCTCTACTGTGATCCCTGTCAGAGCAATCAGTAGTTATAGCCAGACGCCATCTAGTTGTACTTAACTCAGTCTGGTGGTGGCCATAGTAGTTGTGGTCTATTAGTCCTTTGGACTAATCTTTCCCTTGTGTCTTTAGTTTTCTTCATTTTCCCTTGCTCCTGAAGCAGTGAGACCAGTGGAGTATCTTAGATGGCCACTCACAGGATTTTAAGACCCCAGCTGCTACTCACCAAAGTAGAATGCAGAATATTTTCTTTATAAACTACGTTATATCAATTGAGCTACATGTTTCCTGATATCATGGTCCCCACAGCCCTCAGCCCAGTAATTCGGTCCCTAAGTGAGTTTGGATTTGGCCATGAAGCTTCCATGACCTTACGCTGGAAAGGTTGTGCTGGCTTCCCCAATATTGCGTACTGTCTTACCATTCACCAGTGTTACCACTTATCTACTGTCTATTTAGTGTTTTTGCACTCCCACTGCTCCTCTCCCTCGTAACCATCAAAGATTGTTTCTTTCTGTGTGTAGTAAACCTTTTCATGAGTTTCTATCCTGGTGGTCTCATACAATATGTGTTCTTCTGTGATTGACTTACTTCACTCAGCATAATGCCCTCCAGATTCATCCATGTTGTGAGACGCTTTGCAGATTCATTATTGTTCTTTATCGTTGCATAATACTGCATTGTGTGTATGTACCATAGTTGGTTTATCCATTCATCTGTTCATCTTTTTGCTATTGTGAAACAATGCTGCAATAACCATGAGTGTGCATATGTCTATTCATGTGACAGCTCTTATTTCTCTAGGAAATATTTCTGGGCTTGGGATTGCTGGATCGTATAGTATTTCTATTTTTAGCTTTCTAAGGAAGCGCCATATCGTTTTCCAAAATGATCATACATTCTGCATTCCGACCAGCAGTGCATAAGCGTTCCAATCTCCCCACAACCTCTCCAACATTTGTTATTTTCTGATTTTTTGATTCGTGCCAGTAATGTCGGGGTGAGATGGTATCTCATTGTGGTTTGATGTGCATTTCTCTAATGGCTAGTGATTGCGAGCATTTCCTCATGTTAGCCACTCTAATGTTTTCTTTAGTGAAGTGTCTGTTTATTTCCTTTACCCATTTTTTTAATTAGATTATTTGTCTTTTTGTTGTAGAGGTGTTGGATTTTCCTGTAGATTTTAGAGATTAGATCTTTGTAAGATCTGAAACAGCCAAAATTTTTTTCCCAGTCTGTAGGTTCTCTTTTTACTCTTTTGGTGAAGTCTTTCATGAGCATAAGTGTTTAATTATTAGAAGATCCCAGTTATATAGCTTATCTTCTGGAGTTTATATGTTGTTAGTTATGGTTTATATTCTGTTAATGCCATGTATTAGGGTCTTTAGCATTGATCCTAGTTTTCCTTCTATGATCTTTATAATTTTTGGTTTTATATTTAGGTCTTTGGTACATTTTGAATTAGTTTTTGCATATGGTGTGAGGTACAGGTCCTGTTTCTTTTTTTTGCAGATGGACATCCAATTTTGTCGGCACCATTTGTTAAAAACACTGTCTTTTTCCCATTTGACAGACTATGTGCCCTTGTTGAAGGTCAGGTGACTGCAGGTGGATGGATTTACATCTGGGTTCTCAATTATGTTCCATTGGTCAATGTACCTGTCATTGTACCAGTACCATGCTGTTTTGATTACCGTAGCTGTACAGTAGGTTCTAAAGTCAGGTAGTGTGAGTCCTCCTACTTTAGTCTACTACAATAATGCTTTACTTAACCAGGGCCTCTTCCTTTTCCATATAAAGTTAATGATTGTTTTTTCCATCCCTTTAAAGAATGTTGTTGGTATTTGGATCGGGATTGCACTGTATTTGTAGATAGCTTTGGGTAGAATTGTCATTTTCACAATGTTGAGTCTACCTATCCATGAGCATGGTATGCAATTACATTTATGTAGATTTCTTTTGGTTTCTTGCAGTAGTGTTTTGTAGTTTTCTTTGTATAGGTCTTTTACATCCGTCCTTAGATTTATTCCTAAGTATTTTATTTTATTAGAGGCTATTAAGAATGGTATTGTTTTCCTGATTTCATTTTTGTTGTTCTCTTTGTTGGTGTATAGGAATCCAACTGATTTTTGTATGTTTATCTTGTATCCTGCTACTCTGCTTAATCTTTCTATTAGTTCCAGCAGTTTTCTCATGGAGTCTTTTGGGTTTTCTATGTATAGTATCATTTCCTCTGCAAATAGAGATATTTTTACTTCTTCCTTACCAATTTGGATGCCCTTTATTTCTTTTTCTTGCCTTATTGCTCTGGCTAGGACTTCCAGCACAATGTTAAATAGGAGTGGTGATAAAGGGCATCCTTGTCTTGTTCCTGTTCTCAAGGGGAATGTTTTCCGCTTCTCTTCATTAAGAATGATGATAGCTGTTGGTTTTGTATAGATGCTCTTTATTAAGCTGAGGAATTTCCCTTCTATACCTATTTTATTGAGTGTTTTTATCAGAAATGGGTGTTGGACTTTGTAAGATGTCTTTTCTGTGACGATTGAGATGATCATGCGATTCTTTTCTTTTATTTATGCAGGGGATTACATTGATTGATTTTCTAATGTTGAATCATCCATGCTTACCTGGTATGAATCCTACTTCATCGTGGAGTATTATTTTTTTGATGTTATGCTGAATTCTATTGGCTATAATTTTGTTGAGAATTTTTGCATCTATATTTACGAGGGATATTGGTCTGTAATTTTCTCTTTTTGTGCTATCTTTGCCTGGTTTTGGTATCAGGGTTATGCTGGCTTCATAGAATGAATTTGGAAGTATCCCTTCCTTTTCTATGTTCTGAAATAAATTGAGTAGTACTGGTATAAGCTGTTTTCTGAATGTTTGGTAGAATTATCCAGTAAAACCATCTGGGCCAGGGTTTGTTTTTGTTTTTTGTTTTTTGTTTTTTTAACACAAAATGTCTTTTTTAAAACAATTTCATAAAACTATCAATTTAAGATTTGCACTTTCCATACAAAGTATAGATTAGATACAAGAATAATTACCAAATTGATTTGTAATGGTGTGAGATCCTCAGCAAAATAATACTTATTTGATATTTAAAGACAAGAAAGTTGTGAAACCTTGTGAAGCTTCACTGAATATAAGTGGGTAAGAATATAAATCTATTTTTTACCAAAATACATATTAAAGATAAGTCCTGCTCAGAGATCATCTCAGAGAGGTAGGCCTAAAGAGTCCTGGTGTTAATACAGTATTTTAGATGCATTTTCAAGTCACAGCACCAATGGCCCAATTCTAAATGTGCTGATCACCACTGATAAAATAATAATAATAGATCAGTGATGACGAACGACAATAATCTTTAATATTTGTTGATCTTTCACTGTGGACAAGAGAGTATGCAAAACTTTTTTACATGCAATACCTCATTTGATCCTACAAACCTAATATAGTAGGTGATATAATCTTTCTCATGTTACTGTTGTTAGGTGCCGTCGAGGTGGTTCCGGCTCATAGCAATCCTATGTACAGCAGAATGAAACACTGCCCAGTCCTGCACCATCCTCACAACTGTTGCTATGCTTGAGCCTATTGATGCAGCCACTGAGTCAATCCATCTCACTGAGGATCTTCCTCTTTTTCGCTGACCCTCCAATTTACCAAGCATGATGTCCTTCTCCAGGGATGATGTCTCCTGATAACATGTCCAAAGTATGTGAGACGAAGTCTTGTTCATCCTCGTTTCTAAGGAGCATTCTGACTGTACTTCTGCAAGACAGAGTTCTTCTTTTGGCAGCCCATGGTATATTGAATATTCTTCACCAACACCACAGTTCGAAGTCATCAATTCTTCTTCCATTTTCCTTACTCATCATCCAGCGTTTGCATGCATATGAGGTGACTAAAAACACCATGGCTTCAGTGAGGCACACCTTAGTGTTCAGGGTGACATCTTTACTCTTTAACACTCTAAAGAGGTCTTTTGCAGCAGATTTGGCCAATGCAATGCGTCTTTTGATTTCTTGACTGCTGCTTCCATGGGTGTTAATTGTGGATCCAATTAAAATGAAATCCTGGACAACTTCAATCTTTTCTCCGTTTATCATGATGTTGCTTACTGATCCAGTTGTGAGGATTTTTGTTTCCCTTATGTTGATGTGTAATCCATACTGAAGGCTGTGGTCTTTGATCTTCATCACTAAGTGCTTCAGGTCCTCCTCACTTTCAGCAAGCAAGGTTGCATCATCTGCATAACACAGGTTGTTAATGAGTCTTCCTCCAATCCTGATACCCCATTCTTCTTCATGTGGTCCAGCTTCTCAGATTACTTGCTCTGTATACAGAATGAATAAATATGGTGAGAGGATACAACCCTGATGCACATGTTTCCTGACTTAAACCACGCAGTATCCCCTCGTTCTGTTCAAATGACTGCCTCTTGATCTATGTACAGGTTCCTCATGAGCACAATTAAGTGTTCTGGAATTCCCATTCTTTGCAATGTTATCCATAATTTGTTATGATCCACATAGTCAAATGTCTTTGCATAGTCAATAAAACACAGGTAAACATCTTTCTGATTTTCTCTGCTTTCAGCCATGATCCATCTGACATCAGCAATGATATCCCTGGTTCCACATCTACTTCTAAATCCAGCTTGAATTTCTAGCAGTTCCCTGTCGATGTACTGCTGCAACCACTTTTGAATGATCTTCAGCAAAATTTTACTTATATGTGATATTACTGACATTTTTTGATAATTTCTGCATTCAGTTGGATCACCTTTCTTTGGAATAGACATAAATATGGTCTCTTCCAGTTGGTTAGCCAGGTAGGTTTCTTCCAAATTTCTTGGCATAGACAAGTGAGTAGTTCCAGCACTGCATCCGTTTGTTGAAACATCTCAGTTGTGATTTAGGAAACAATAGTGCAGTCATTATCCCCTGTCCTTGAGCATAGAGAATGTGAACCAGCTGGAGCTGGGCTCACAAGGACACATCAACTGGGCCCTGATGTATAAAGACAATAGCTAAGATAATCTTGGAAAATCTTTTAGGGAAACTCACACAAAGCTGATCAAACAGAACCCAAAAGACTTTCCACTCTTATCTTTTTCTATTAGCATTTAGTGAATAGAAATTTTTTGGACCAATGAAGACCCTCCTGACTCTTGTTACTGAAACCTGCACCAATGATTGCTAAGAAAGACAATTCAAAATGTAGGATCAAAGTTTCTAGCCAATCTGAAAAGGCTAAGCTTTCAATGGTTTTGCCCATTTGTAATGTTAACATATACTGATGACTCTGTAACTGTTTTTTGGACTCAGGCAGACACGGTTGTGGCAGCATGCTTGTCTATTTTTCCATTCTTGCCTATTCAGTAATATTCTTTGGACTTGGGCAGACATGGCTCTAGCAACATGCTTGTCTGTTTTCCCACTTTTGTCTGTTCTGTGATATTTCCTTGGACTTGGGCAGACATGGCTCTGGTAGCATGGTTGTCCTTTTCCCACTTTTGTCCTTTTGAATATATGCCGAATAAAACTTTCTTTTTGCTTTACTAAACTTTATGATGTTTTTTCCCCTACAACAACTGGTATTCCATCAATTCCTGGAGCCTTGTTTTTGGACGGTGCTTTCAGTACAGCTTGGACTTCTTCCTTTAGTACCACCAGTTCCTGATCATATGCTATCTCCAGAAATGGTTAAACATCAACCAGTTCTTTTTGGTACAGTGACTCTGTGTATTCCTTCCATCTTCTTTTGATGCTTCTTGCGTCATTCACTATTTTGCCCATAGAATCCTAAACAGTTGCAACTCAAGGCCTGAATTTTTTCTTCAGTTCTTTCAGCTTGAGAAATGCTGAGTGTGTTCTTCCCTTTTGGTTTTCTAACTCCAGGACTTTGCACATGTCATTATAATACTTTACTTTGCCCTCTCAAGCCGCTCTTTGAAATCTTCTGTTCAACTCTTTTACTTCATCATTTCTTCCTTCTGCTTTAGATATTTGATGTTCAACAGCAAGTTTCAGAGTCTCTTCTGACATACACTTTGGTCTTTTCTTTCTTTCCTGTTTTTTAATGACCTCTTACTTTCTTTGTGTGTGATGTCCTTGATGTCATTCCACAACTTGTCTGGTCTTCCGTCATTAGTGTTCAATGTGTCAAATCTATTCTTGAGATGGTCTCTAAATTCAAGTGGCATATACTCAAGATTATACTTTGGCTCTTGTGGACTTGTTCTAATTTTCTTCAGTTTCAATTTGAACTTGCATATGAGCAATTGATGGTCTATTCCACAGTCAGCCTCTGACCTTGTTATGACTGATAATGTTGCACTTTTCCATCGTCTCTTTCTACAGATATAGTCGATCTGATTCCTGTGTATTCCATCTGGCGAGGTCCACGTGTATAGTCACCATTTATGTTGGCGAAAAATGTTATTTGCAATGCAGAAGTTGTTGGTCTTGCAATATTCTATCATGTGATCTCTGGCATCATTTCTATCACCAAGGCCATATTTTCCAACGACCGATTCTTCTTCGTTTCCAACTTTTGCGTTCCAATCACCAGTAATTATCAGTGCATCCTGATTGCTTTTCAATCAATTTTAAACTGCAGAAGTTGGTAAAAATCATCAATTTCTTCACCTTTGGCCTTAGTTATTAGTGTGTAAATTTGAATAACGGTCTTTCTCATATTACAATGAAAGAACTGAGGCATAAGTTAACTTGACCATCCTCATAAAGCTAATAAATGATACAGCCAGTCAGGACTTGAACACAGACAGCTTGAACCTAAAGCTTACACTCTTAACTAGCATACTACACTGCTTCTAGAAAGGACACAAGGTTATAACCTACCCCCAACCATATCCATCTTCATTTCCACCACCCATTTGCTACATCATTAAAAGCCATCAGGTCAGATTTTTGCAGTAGCAGATAGAAAGCAATTTGTGCCTTCCTAAAGTTTAATACAGACAATCCAATAAGTACTATTCATGTGGATATTTAAAGTGTACTTTTAAACTAAGGTATAAAGAAAATCAATCTCAAAACCAGTAGATTACTAATCTCTTCATAAAATTGTAGTTGTTGTTGTTAGGTGCCATCGAATCGGTTCCAATTCCTGTCCCCCATGTACAACAGAAAAAAACACTGCCCGGTCCTGTGCCATCTTCACAATCAGTGTTATCCTTGAGCCCACTGTTGCAGCCACTGTGTCAATCTATCTCATAAAACTAACTACCAAATATAGCTTAATCTTAGGTCTGATCACCAACATTTATATGAAACAAACAAACAACCTGCTTTCTGCTCTTTCATTTTCTCAGAAGATGTTTACACGAAGGAAATTATTCTAAACTAAATTTTATGGGAACAAAGTACCATAAGTTCTTTACCACACTTCAAATGGCAGCATTTAAGAAATAAACAGGACCTTCTCCCCAGCTAGAACAGAAGCTCCTTGAAGGCAGGATTTTTGTTTGTTTTATGTATTGCTGTATCCTTTGCGTCTAAAATAGTGCCTGCGTTTAGCAGGCTCTAAAAAAGAAATATGTGACAACTGAATTAACTGATCGACAGCACAACAAATATTTTTTAAAGTAATCTTATAAGTATCACAAAAATTCAAATTGGAACACAGCAATAGAAAGGTATAGCTTGTTCATAAAAAGGATATATCAAGGAGGTATACTTATAGAGAATCTGTAGATCTGAGGGTGAGAACAAGAATGCTTTCTTAATCCAGATGATTAAACTGTCAGAAAGGCAAGCTATGCTAGTAATGACATATATCTACTATCTAGGTAATTGGACATTCCACTATACCCTGCTTATTGAAAGTGAAGAGGACTTGAAGCACTTACTGATAAAGATCAAAGACTACAGCCTTCAGTATAGATTACACCTCAACATAAAGAAAACAAAAATCCTCACAACTGGACCAGTAAGCGACATCATAATCAATGGAGAAAAGACTGAAGCTGTCAAAGATTTCATTTTTCTTGGATCCAAAATCAACACCCATGGAAGCAGCAGTCAAGAAATCAAAAGATGCATTACATTGAGCAAATCTGCTGCAAAAGACCTCTTTAAAGTGTTAAAGAGCAAAGATGTCACCTTGAAAACTAATGTGCACCCATAACAAATTATGGATAACATTGCAAAGACTGGGAATTACAGAACACTTAATTGTGCTCATGAGGAACCAGTACATAGATCAAGAGGCAGTCATTCAAAAAGAACAAGGGGATACTGTGTGGCTTAAAGTCAGGAAAGGTGAGTGTCAGGGTTGTATCCTTTCACCATACCTATTCATTCTGTATGCTGAGTACATAATCCAAGAAGCTTGACTATATGAAGAAAAATAGGGCAACAGGATTAAAGGAAGACTCATTAACAACCTGTGCTATGCAGATAACACAACCTTGCTTGCTGAAAGTGAGGAGGACTTGAAGCACTTACTGATGAAGATCAAAGACTACAGCCTTCAGTATGGATTACAGCTCAACATAAAGAAAACAAAAATCCTCACAACTGGACCAATAAGCAACATCATGATAACCGGAAAAAAGGCTGAAGTTGTCAAGGATTTCATTTTACTTGGATCCACAATTAACACCCATGGAAGCAGCAGTCAAGAAATCAAGACTCACTCATTGCATTGGCCAAATCTGCTGCAAAAGACCTCTTTAAAGTGTTAAAGAGTAAAGATGTCACCTTGAAGACTAAGGTGTGCCTCACTGAAGCCATGGTGTTTTCAATCACCTCATATGCCTGCAAACGCTGGACGATGAATAAGGAAGATTGAAGAATTGATGACTTCGAACTGTGGTGTTGGTGAAGAATATTCAATATACCATGGACTGCCAAAAGAATGAAGAAATCTGTCTTGGAAGAAGTACAACGAGAATGCTCCTTAGAAGTAAGGATGGTGAGACTTCATCTCACATACTTTGGACGTGTTATCAGGAGGGATCAGTCCCTGGAGAAGGACGCTATGCTTGGTAAATTGGAGGGTCAGTGAAAAAGAAGAAGACCCTCAGCAAGATGGACTGACACAGTGGCTGCAACAATGGGCTCAAGCATAACAACAACTGTAAGGATGGCGCAGAACCGGGCAGCGTTTTGTTCTGTTGTACACAGGGTTGCTATGAGTCGGAACTTACTCAATGGCACCTAACAACACCTTTTAGAAAATGGTCAAATTTGTTACTCTTTCTCTCATAATGTACGTAGTGTGACAGAATGCTTAATACAGTTTATCGAAAACCTTTTCTCATTAATTCTATTCACAACATACTAGTCATGTAAGCCAATTGCTAAATGCGGTACATGAAATTATGGTTAAAAAAAAAAAAGTCCTTCTATAAAACTATAGAAAGTTTGGTGAGCTGAAAAACTTACATCCTCAATCTCTTCTATAAACAGCATTCACATACACATTCTTTATAAAACAGCATTCACATACACATTCTTTATTTCATCTTTTTCTTTGCTGAGAAGTCTTGAAATTTAAATGCTTTATCCCCACTAAAAAAAGTAAGTGCATGGTGAACCTAAATTATCTCTTTACAAAATAATGGCTGCTTTTGCTTAATTTTAGGATTCTTTATAATAGAACCCTGTGCATTGTTTTATTCCAAACAATAAACTATGTTGGTTTCATTAGAAGGTAACATTTATCTCTCAGCAGAAAAGGAGTGAACATAAGAAGTTCTATTATGTTCAACAATTTTCTCACCAATTATTTCTTACACTAAATACAAATGTTTTATTTCAAAGAAATTTTTTCAAGAATAAATTTCTAAAAAGTTCTTTTATTTGTGTGCTATGTCTTGGAAACAAAAGGATAAATAGACAGTGTATTACTACTAATTGCTACCTTTTATCCATTGTGTTTGAGATGTAGAGTTATATTTATTTCTGTTCTTTAGCATAAAAGAAAACTTTCTGGTAAGTAAAGTAAAAAAATAATAATTTGGGTTGACATGTATAACTACACTGTGGTTATAATCACTGAACTAGTCAAACTAATATGAAACTCAATGGGAAACAAATCAAAAAGTTAGCTATCACTCAGAACACCAAGTTAGGAAAAGCTGTCCAAAAACATCAGAGTTCTCTTCTGGATGAATGGGATTCAATTTTATTATTAAATAACTCTGGAAACAGAGCAAAGATTAATTAAGGTATCCTGAAACTTAGCAGTTGTGAGGTAAAGGTCCTAGTTTTACCCTAAGTACGGTGGTCTTTGTCCTTGGCTCCAAAGAAGTAACCCTTAGAGTAACTGGGGTGCCTTGGGCTTTCAGGCCACACCTGAGACTCTGTGCTGGCAAGTGGAGACTGGTCAGACCAGAAAAGACTCACCTGACAGACTGATATCAACTAGTCTCATGAGGCATGAATTAGCCTATCATGCAGGACTGTACAATAAAAGCCCTGAACACGGAGGCTCAGAGGGCTTCCTGGCTGACAAGAACATCTGCTCTCAGGAGGGTAGCATGTCCCTTGCGACATGGAAGCTCCATGTTGGGAACCCTTCCAGACTTCACCCAATGAGTCTCTGCATTTGTATCCTTTTTATCTACAATAAATCTGTAGTCCTAAGTATGGTATACTCTCTATGAAGTCTCTGAGTCATTCTAGCAAATTATTGAACCCAAAAGAGCAGTGGAAGCCAGCAGGTCAGAAAGCAAGGGTGTTGTTTGGACTCCTGAGCTTCTGACTGGCATCCGGAAGGAGTGGGGGGAAACCAGCCCTGAACTGGCCAGCAGGTCAGAAGGGCGGGGTGTCATTCGGTTCCCTAAATTTGTAGCTAGCATCTACCTATTTGGCAGCCTGAAGGACAGTGTCTTTTTAACTTGTGAATTCTGACTTAGCTCTGGGTGGCTAAGGTCAGAGAGAAAGTACAAGGGGGCAGACAGCAATGTAATGGAGAAGTGGGAATGTAAGGACCGGATCAACCCCCACGTTTTGGGGGCTGGATTCATGCTGATCCTTACCACGCACCAGTATTCTCAGGTGCTAGCACTATGTGAAAGAGAGACAATGTGACAGAACAAAAACAACACTGCTCTAGGACATGGATTCTCCTGGTCCCATCCCACCATTAGCTTAATCTCTGATACGGAGCTGCCTCATCTATTAGATAAATACTGTAATATCATCTGCCCAAATAAAGAGAAGACCAAATACCTTCTTGAATTCTAATCCACAATAATTAAGAATATACTCTTAGAAGTCTAACCTCTATATTAGAATTTTGACTCCACCCCTGCATAGCTGGATGGCCTTAATCAAGTTATTCAATCTGCCTATGTCTCAATTTAATCGTTAGTGAAATAGGAATAATAACAGTATTTACCTGATTTGGGGAGGATTAAATTAGTAAATACATATAAAGCCCTTAGAACGATACTTGGTATATAGTAAATTTTCAGTAAATATTAGCCATCATAAAAAGCATCATTACTAACACCAGCAAAACTGTTCTTCATAAGTAGTGAATAGAAGATAAATGTGACACATGTTGACTTTTCAAGATCTTATTATAAATAGTAACACCATATCAATGATCAAAATTCCTATTTATAAATACCTACAACTGTTTTAAGTCCTGTGATACCATTCTGAGTAAAATGACACTTGGTCAATACAATTAACAGTAATAAGAAAATGTGATAACCTGATTTATGAAGTAGAAATAGGCAATAACTTACACAAGGAATTATTTTCTCCCAAATGCTTAGAAACAAGATGAAATATGTTTACCTATGAGCAAAGAGTGATTTGATTATTTCAGAGGAGATCTAGTTTGTAAAATCATGCAAAAGCTTTTAAGGGAAGGCCACAAATGCCAATGGAGAAGCACTGAAGAATTTTCCAGAAAAGCTAAAGAGCTGAGACAGGTTATTCTTCATACGGTGTTTAAAAACAACAAAATAAGGGGTAACAGATGAGTACAGAAGTCACTGTCTGCCCCACCTCCCATAATACTACCAGGATCACTTGCCTTTTGGACCAAAGACTCTAATTTTGAACAAGAGACACTGAAGGCCCTTGTAACAATGAAGAATACCTATGCTTGCTACAAGGAAAGTTCCCAGAAAAGAAAAGCACCCTCTAACCTAATTTCAATGGCTTTGCACTTTAACAAGAATTAGCTAAAGGAGTCAATATAGAAAAATCCTGCAAGTATTTATGTAATGAGGTTTACATTCAGCATTTGCTGTTATATGCATAATAAATATTTACAAATGCATGTATCTGTTTTATTGTTATTTATTTTGGTGATGGTGTTCATACTGGTAATATTACAACTAGAGAAACTAAGAGTTCAACTTAAAATGAGTAAATTACAACTTTCATTTATAGTAATCAATTAACTTACAGGTTCAGGGTTGCCACTATTTCATTCGGTGAGGAAGAATATATAGTAAATATGATGACAGTGAAGAATCTTAGCTCTAAGAGTAACTAAGGATTGATGAATAGTATCCACCTATGGTTGAGGTCCAAAATTACACATCTGCAACTACCAAACAGGAAGCAATATGAGAGATATCCCATAAATTTCATTCTCTATTCTTCATTACTTAGACCGATACAGAATCAGTGGAGAGAATAAGAGGAAGGCCTTTATTTCACATGACTTAAAGACAGCCAGACCCTGACAAATCACCTATGGTCTATTAATTAAACCAGAACCCATTTCTAGCAAAGATAAAAATATATGACATACGAATTAATCAACTACAAAAGTACTGCAATCCAAAATGTTCATGAATTCAATCAATGTACACTATAAGCCCTGGCCCTGAGTCAGGCTACAGTGCTAATGGATTTTGAACAAAAGGATTAGAAAATAAAAAAAAGAATACTTCTATCTCCCTTTCATTCATATCTCCAAAGAACAGCACAAATAATGCCTATGCAAATCCCAAACTACAGAAAGACTGATTTCCTTATTGCCACCCATCCAAGCCCCTGCAAATTCCTGTCTCTGTACCTTTGCTGAATGGGCATTTCACAGACTATCTATAAAGGTATCCAAAATTTCCCTGCCTATACCTGACATTTATATGTGTCAACACAAATCTTAAGTTCTAAGCTATATAGCTATATAGATATAGATGTACATCAAAACCAAATCGACTGCCGTCAGGTCAATTCCGACTCATGGTGACCCTACAGAACAGAGCAGAACTCCCCTATAGGGTTTCCAAGGCTGATAGCCTCACCTGAAGCAGACTGCCACATCTTTCTCCAGCACAGCCTCTGGTGGGTTCGAACTACCGATCTTTCAATTAGCAGCCAAATGCTTTAACCACTGCGCCACCAGGGCTCCTCTCTCTCTATGTGTGTGTGCTTGTGTGTGTGTATATACATATATATATATATATATATATAGGACACTCATCTAATCCTCACAGCAACTCTAACAAGTAGACGATATTATCTTTCCCATTTAACAGTCAAGGAAACAGAGGCACAGAGAGGTTAAGCAAGTTGTCCAAGGTTACACAACTAATAAGTTGCAGCTGGAATTTGACCCCAGACAGTCTGGCTGCAGTCTCTGCTCTCAGTCTCTGATATCCTACCTGTCTGAAGTACATCTTTTCCACCACAACTTCCAGACTCTCACAGACAATTCTATGACCATTCCAGCTCAGATTGCTTTCTTCCTGTTCTAAATCCTATTTATAATATGGACAATTCAGCTATCATTTATTCCTATCCAATCTTATACTTCTTAGCTATTAGTTTTCTAAATTCCTAGTATATATTTTGTCTCCCCACCAAAAGTAAATACTCTTTTGTGGGTTAAAAAAAAAACCCTCTGAATCTATCACAACTCCTAGCTGTATTACGTGCATAGCAACAATAAATGAGTAATAATCTTCACTAAATTTACATGTATGCATAATTTCATTTCATCCTCACATACACCCTATAAGCTATATATTACAGTTACAAGTTTGCAGATAAGTAATCCAAAGGAACTCAAAAGCCATCACTGAATTACTAAATGCAGGAATAAATAAATGAATGATCAGCAGGTAACAGATCCATTGATAGTCTCTTTATTCTAAAATCAGAGTTCTTTAAAAAAAACTCTTAAGACTAGAAATATAAAACTGAATCAAGATATAAAACTTATCTGAACAATAAACAAGAAATATAAAAGTCATTCTAAGACAAACCCTTCATGGCTAAGACCACTGTGGCTTACACATAACACTTTCTGCATTTATCTCCCTGCCACTTTAATTATATATATACGTCTTTCAGAGTAGGGCACTTCACACCCTCAGCACCTAAATCCTTGTAGAATCTAGTAGAATGACTCAATTTATCAAATCAACCAATTAATTATCAATAAACTTCCTTAAGAAAGGAATCCTGTTGCTACTCTAACTTATGAAAAATCTCCAATGTGCGTGGGATGGGGAGGATTTCTACTTTAAAAACCAAGTTGTACAATGCAGTAGGAAAAAAATGTGGACATGAGGTATTCAGAAAGAAAAATAGAAAACTATATATATAGCATGTTAACCTAATCTAAATAGAAAGAAAAGTAATATAATCCATAACATACATATTGAAAATGTCTTTAACTGTGTCTATCAAGGTAGTATTCATTACAGGAAAAAAAATTAAATTTTTTTCTTTTGTTCTCAAACAACTACTTTATACCAATGTTTCTCAGACTATTTTAACCAATGCCCCTCTTTAACAAATATCAAAATTTCATGTCCCCTTTAATATTTGTGAATTAAAAAATGAAAACAAACATTAGTGAGGATGTGGAGAAACTGGAACATTCGTGCATCACTAGTGGGAATGTAAAATGGTACAGCCACTGTGGAAAACAGGTTGGCGGCTCCTCAGAAAGTTAAACATAGAATTACCATATGATCCAGCAATTCTATATAGCTAAAAGAATGGAAAGCACTAACTCAAACAGACACTTGTTTGTACCAGTGTTCCCTGCAGCACAATTCACGGTAGCCAAAAGGTGAAAACAACCCAAGTGTCCAGGAACAGATGAATAGATAAATGAAATGTGGTATATCTATACAACGGAGTATTACTCAGCCACAAAAAGAAATGAAATTCTGAAATATGCTACAGCATGGGTGAACCTTGAAAACATTGTGCCGAGTGAAATGTCAGGCATAAAAGGACAAATATTGTACGATCCTTCTTACATGAAATATCTACAATGGCAAATCCATAAAGACAGAAGTTTATTAGTGGTTACCAAGGTCTGGGGGAAGGGAGGAATGAAGAGCTATTGCTGAAGAAATACTGAGTTTCTTTTTAGGGAGATGAAAAACTTTTGGAAACAGTGGTGATAGTTGAACAAAATGGTGAATGTAATTAATGTCACTGAATTGTACACTTAAAAATGGATAAAATGGCAAATATTGTTATATATATTTTATTACAATAAATTTTTCTAAATGAAGGAAAAATAACCACCCAAACTAAATCAACTGTAATGGGACAAAAGCCATTCTGTTTTGTAAGTAAACATATATAACATCCTCTTCTCGCTTTAAAGTTACTGCTTTAGACTTTGTTTGAAATCCTCATGGTTCCTTTTTAAATTTATCTGGTATGGTCCACCTACTAGACAAATTTAAAAGGAATATAAATATCACCTGTAAGATAGAAATTAAAAGTGTGAAAATAAATTACCATTATCCTCATGGTTCTAATTTTCTTTTTTGCAACCTCTGTCTCAAAAGATAGAGTTCGTTCATTTTTATACTGGCTTTCTCATAACAGAAATAAAATGATTCACACTGAAAAGCTTTAAAACATCTACTGAATCATAACAAAGATTACCAAGAGGTAAACAGTCTGTCTGCATAAAAAGAGTGAGAGCTAATTCAGCCGGGAAAATTCTTAACACAGGAGACAAAGGTTTCAAAAAAGGTAACCAAATTGTCAGCCTTTTATTTCCCTGGGATGAGATTAACTACTCTAAATCAGGGGACTTTATAAAAGATAAAGGAAAAATGGCTCTCACAGTGCTGCAATGAATATATGTAAATCGATGGCTATGAATCTACTTTGTCAACTGCAAATACTTAGACGGAAACAAAGTGGTAAATTGATCATTTTACTTCAAAATCTTATTCCATGAAACCTTCTGTGATGTTCCCAGACCAAGTTTATCAGACTCTTCTGCGTTACCAAACCTTGTATGTATCTCTATTACTGTAGTCCTCACACTGAATTACAATTATTCATTTGTCTCGCTCCTTTAGTGGACTATAAGCTCCTTGAAAGCTTAAGTTATCTTTGTATACTTACAGGAATACCTGATATTCATTCAAACCTCACCAATTCTTTAACGGATAGATGAATTCTTTAATGGATGGAAGGAATAATTGATGGATAGATATGAATAAATAACTGAAAAAAAAACAAAAACTACCCCGACACCACAAAGGTACTTACAGCTCTAGATAAGTATGTTTTTCCTGTGGCAAAAGATTAAGACAACATGACTTAGGTTTTTCTAACATTTCTAATTTAAAATTTCTAAAATGGACGGCATAATTCCCTATCTTACAACTATGCCATCAGCAACACTGCAGTGTTATACAATGCAGGTAATTCTTTGCTGGTGTGTATGAGCATGCATGAGCACAGAAATGTGGAATGCAGTAAGTTTTTAAAAAACAAAGAAGAACAAACAGATGTTTTCCATAGGATACTGCTGCAGAAGGCTATTTACAGCCTTTCTATCATGAGTTATCTGAGTCTAGGCCCAAATTATACTATCAAAATTGTATTTAAGACAGCAGAAATGAAGACTGAGAGACTTGAATGAAAATTTCACAGGTTGCATATAGTTTGGAAGACAATGGTCTAGGTATCTGCAGTGAGAGTAATTCTAACATCTCCATTCATGATGAAGTTCAAAGTTAAACTAGACATTGTAGGCAGAAAAAGGAAACAAAACATTGGAGAGTTTGGAGAGAATGGATTTCATATTTTATATACGTGTATTCTTAATCTTATAGTAAACATTCATTCACTCAATCCACCTTTATTAAGCACCTATAATTTGTAAGAAGGAAAAAAAAAAACACAAGACATCATTCGTGCCCTCAAAAAACACATCAAATAGGAGAAAAAACACCTGGAAAATAGATATTATATAAATTGGTATGTGAGAAGAAAAGTGCTACTGGTATTCAAAGAGGAAAAAATGGCTCTAAGATGAGGATGAGATTCAGGGGTTCAAGGAAGTAGTGAGATATATAAGATTGTCTTTTTCAGAAACCATCCATAAATACCAGTGAAAATCAGCATATGCTGTCATCAACTCTCTCAAACATATTTAGCTGACAGAGAAACTCTGGCACAGCAATTCAGAAAAAGAACATCTCTAGTTCTCAAATACATTTCAGCTTTGTTTATTTGTTGTTAGCAGTGATGGAAACATCTGTGTTTTAAAGTATGGTGAAGAGCTCAGGCTGCTAACCAAAAGGTCAGCATTTCAAATCCACCAGCCGCTCCTTGGAAACCCTATGGGACTTTCTACTCTGTCCTATAGGATCACTATGAGTCAGAATCGACTTGATGGCAATGGGTTTGGATTTTTTGTTTTATTATATTTCAACAAATGTGAAAATATTTTGTTATTGCTTGAACACAAACTCACAGGTAGATAGGCAGTACAGGAAGTGGTGAAGGAATTGACCCTGGAATAAAAACAGGCCTCAGATTACCGTATTGTTACACAAATAATGTGTTCCTTCTACATTTGTTTGCCAACCTTTCCGTCCCCCTGTGAGGTATTTTCGTAAGTGTGCTATGCTAATTTTTTTACAGCAACCCAGTAAAAAAAAGAACTGGCACAGCGGTGCTAATAAAAATACATCGTGGGGGGAGGGAGTGGTTAGCAAACAAAAGTAGAAGGCGTGCATTATTTGTGTAAAAATATGGTATCCACAAAGAAGAAACAATATCAAGTCAATACTGTCTATATGATATCTCTAGATCACTTTCTGTAATTTTCAGACTAGGAAAGCATTTAACCATTACAAATTCAGAAATCTATTTACATCAACTATATAGAAAAGCCAATCTTATAGTATATACAGTAACAGGGCTCATGGAATACTTACAGTTTAAGGAAAGCAATACATTATGGAAGGGGACAAGTATCTTCCCTAACAACAGGGATAGTAACTTAACTAGTGAGATAAACAAAACTAAAGGGAGCAGATTAACAAAAGGAGGATCAGATGAGAAAAACTATTTAAAAAAACTAAAAGACTTCTGTTTTCAGCCATGATACAGCAACAGGATTTACCCTCTTGCATTAAAAAAAACAAAAAAAAAGGCCATTGCCATTGAGTCAATTCCCACTCATAGCGACCCTATAGGACAGAGCAGAACCACCCCACAGGGTTTCCAAGGAGCATCTGGTGGATTCAAATTGCCAACCTTTTGGTTAGCAGCCAAGCTCAAAAACACCTAAAAAAGAAGAACAACAACAAAGAAAAAATACATGGAATGGCAGGACTCCAGGCAGTTCAGGACAATGACTCCTAAAAGAAGAAAAATAAACAAGGTGAGCCCTACAGTGTCCCAGCTCACTGCCTAGAAAAAGAGTATCTAGGCTGCAGCAGAATAAGGGGGGAAGCCAAAGGAGCTCGGCAGTTTTTCTGAGTTGAGAAGATGGAGTTTAAAGTTTGAGGAGGCCAAAGCAGCTAGAATTTACAGGACAAAATACCAGAGAAGAGAGATTCAGTACTGAGAGAAAGATTGCTCCAAAGTTCCTCACACAGTCTCCCTCCAGTCATTGGCTAAGTACTGATCAGTGCATACATTTGAGAAAACTACCCAAGGGTGGAAAAAGAACCACACAAAAGGAGCAGAAAGAACATCACTAGACCTCATACAGGGCCACGAATAGTTTCTGTTCCAATCAGTCAGAGTAGAAAACCTCCTAATTCACAGAGCATCAGGTAGAGTACTCAAAGGAGCATTGCCTCTGTAATGAAGCAAAATTAGCCCTAAACTAAAGGCTGCTCTGGCCTGCATAACAAAGCTAAAAATTAAAACTCAAAAGGATCAAAGTTTCCAAGTAACTTAACTGCATCTCAGAACAAAGCTTAAGAATATTTCTAGGAATAAAAAATATCTAGCACCCAACTCAACTATGTAAAAGTCACACTGTTTAACATCATATCAAAAATTACCAAGTGTACACGTAAGCAGGAAACTATGACCCATAACCAGAAGGGAAATCAGTTTATGAAAATACACCAAGAAATGAACGACACCAATGAGCACGATAAGAAGAAACAAGGAAAATTAAAAGACTCAAATCTAACTTCTAGTGATAAAAAATACAGTATCTGAGATAAAAAATACACTGATGGCAATAATAGCAAATATATCAGTATAAAAGACTAGTAAATCCAAAGACATAATAATAAACTATCCAACACTAAACACAGAAAAAAAAAGACTGACAAAAATAGAGTATTAGTAAGCTGTGGGACAAGATCAAGTGGCTAACATACATGTTATGTTACTGAAGTTCCAGAAAATAGTGTGCATGTTGGGGATAAGGGGGTGGGGCAGAAAAAAAATATTTGAAGAAATAATGAACGTAGATTTTCTAAATTTGATGAAAACTATAAATGCATAGATCCAAGAAACTCAATGAACAATAATCAGAATAAACATGAAGAAAGCTACAAATTGCTCAAAACAAGTTATAAAGAAATCTTAAAAGCATCCGTAAAAAACAAGACACATTATGTACAAAGAAGCAAAGATAAGAATGACAGCAAACTCTTAAGTAGAAACAATGCAAGTCAGAAGACAGTGGAATGATACCTCAAAAGTACGAAAAAAAGGAAAAAAGAAAAAAAATTATCAGCCTAGAACTCTATACTTGGCAAAAATATCTTTCAAAACAAAGGTGAAATAAAGACTTCTTTAGACATATTAAAGCGGAAAGAATAATTCACCAGCAGATCTGCACTACAACAAGAAATGTTAAGGAAAGTCTTTCAGGCAAAGGAAAGAGATACCAGATAAAAATATGGATACACACAAAGCAATAAAGAGCATCAGAAATGGTAAATATGTGCATAAATATAAAACACTTTTTAAATTTAAAATGATTGTTCAAGGCAAAAATATAAAAATGTTTTAAGAGGTTTACAATATATGTAAAAGTTAAATGCATGACAACAATATTACAAAAGCCAGAGGGGAGAAAACAGAAGTATGCTGTTGTAAGTTTCTTATGCAGGAGCACAAGTATGTTATTTTAAGGCAGACTATAAGTTAAAAGATGAATACTACACACAGTACAGGGGAAGTCAGTACAACTGTATTAAACCAAAAGCTACAAAGTTTCATGAATACAACCAAACAGTTCGAGGGACAGAGTAGCTGGGGCTGGGGTCTAGGGACCATGGTTTCAGGGGACATCTAGGTCAACTGGCATAACAAAGCTTATTAAGAAAATGTTCTGCATCCCACTTTGGTGAGTGGCATCTGGGGTCTTAAAAGCTTGCCAACAACCATCTAAGATACATCAATTGGTCCCAACCCACTTGGAGGAAAGGATAATGAAGAACACCAATGATACAAGGAAAGTATTAGCTCAAGAGACAGAACAGCCACATAAACCAGAGACTTCCTCGACCTGAGACCAGAAGAACTAGATGGTGCCCAGCTACCACCAATGACTGCCCTGACAGGGAACACAACAGACAGGCCCTGATGCAGCAGGAGGGAAGTGTGGAACAGAACTCAAATTCACATAAAAACACCAGACTTAATGGTCTGACTGAGACTGGAGGAACCCCCGAAGCCATGGCCCCTGGATGCTATGTTAACCAACATATAAAACAATTCCCAAAGACCTCTCTTCAGACAAAGATTAGACTGGACTATAAAACATAAAATAATACTCGTGAAGAGTGTGCTTATTAGTTCAAGCAGATACACAAGACCAAACGGGCGGCTCCTGTCCAGAGGGAGGATGAGAAGGCAGGAAGGGACAGGAGCTGGTTGGATGGACACAGGAAACCCGGGGTAGAAACGGGGAGTGTGCTGTCACATTGTAGGGATTGCAACTAGTGTTACATGACAATATGTATATAAAATTTTGTATGAGAGATTAACTTGAGCTGGAAACTTTCACCTAAAGTACAATAAAAAAAAGAGAATCAAGATTTTGATACTGAGTCACTGAAACATGTTTACAAAGCATCCAATATAAAAATATGCTATCTCAATATATTTTATTTGAACAACAAAAAAAAAGATGAATACTATGAACTCTAGAGCAAACACTACATATATATATACACAAATGTGTGCATATATATATGTATATCAAAAAAAATTATAGCTAATAAGTCAATAAAGGAGATTAAATGAAATCATAAGAATACAAGAAGGCAGGAAAAGAGCAAAAGGGCAACAAAGAATATATGAGACAAATAGTAAACAAATATTCAGATGGTAGATTTAAACTGAACCATACTAAACCGCACATTAAATATAAATGGCCTAAGCTAGCCAATTCAAAGGCAAAGATACACTGGATAAAAGAGCCTATGAGATACACAATTTAAATATATTTTTTAAAAAACTTTGCCATAGAGTCAATTCCGACTTACAGCAACCCTGTAGGAGACAGCACAGGGTTTCCAAGGTTGTAAATCTTTATGAAAGCAGACTAACACATCTTTCTCCCACACAGCAGCTGGTGGGTTCCAGGCTCAACCGTTCGGTTAGCAGCCGAATGTTTTAACCACTGTGCCACCAGGGCTCCATACAAAAACCCAAAAGATGTCAATATACGTCCAGTATTAGAAAAGGAAGATAGGTATTCAACTTGATCTCTGATCTTTGTTGAGAAATAAAAACACTTCTTTTTACTCTTGCAGAGTTAAAATAGGTATTTTCCATAGGCAAAATAGTCCTCATAAACCACTCCATTTGCTTAACTGACAAAACTAATCTGTCATGTTAGAAGTCAGGTTAGTGGTTCTCCTGGATGAGGTGAATAGAAAAGGATAAAAGGAAACCTTCTAGGATATTGGTAATGCTTTGTTTCTTGATCTGGCTCACTTTGTGAAAATTCATCAAGTTGTACATTTATGATCTGTTCATTTTTCTGTATATATATAATAATTCAATAAAAAGTTAAATAGAAAGCCTCAACTTCTTTTGAAACAATGTTCCCTAAGCAACCTTTTTTTATTAAAAATTTTGTAATAATTTTTTAAATCAATTTCACATGTACTCATGATTATTTACTCAGACTGCTCTTATCACTGTCCCAGATAAGACATCAAAGGACTGGTATAACCAGGGATAAATATTGCCTATTATAATTTTGCATTCTTTTTATTCATCGATGTTTTGCAAGCCTACTTAATATGCCTGAAAACCAAAGGATAGCTATAATATGACATATTTTTCAACATCTACTGCTACTGCTAAACCATATCCTCTATTACCACCACCACTACCATATACTGAACAGCAATTATACACTAGGAACTATGCTAGATAATATATTCCTTAAGTTATCTAATGATCACAATATTTCTATAATTTCTCCATTGCACACATGAAGAAACTGAAGTCCAGAGAAGCTAAGTGACAACCCCAAAGTAACACAGCTAGCAAGTATCAGGGCCAAGACAAACCATATGCCTGTGTTTCTCACTGAAAGCCTTTGCTCTTTCCAGTATACCATGTTACCACCGCTCAACATGAAGTATGTGTCAGCATCATGTCATGCAATTCCAACATTTACATATGTCATGAATTTTTTTAGAGTTCTTATCTATAGTATCCTAACTTTGTAGGACTAAATAAAATGGGTACCCACTGAGCTCAAAACTGAGCTTAAAATAATGCACATATTTTGTTTACAAAATATGAATGTGTTTAATAGAATCTGACTTACTAAAACAATGTTCAAGCAGGCTTGTCTATACCATAAATTGGGAAAAGTGTCACACAAGGTTATTTACATGTTAATTAAATATAGTATGATAAAGAGATTCACTGTTGTTACAGCAAACATTTACATATTAATGAAGATTTGACTGCGAAAGACACTGTGTGATCAAAAGAATTATAGGGACTATTTCCCTGAGGCAATTGAACCATCCAAAAGAAATGTTATAATCTACTTAAGGATCAAATGTTCTAAATTATTGCTCAAGGTATTTAAAGTTTGGAAGACAATAAATAATGAAAGAAAAATCTTATCTCCATGAGATGAGTATTACTTGGTATCATGAGGTAATGCTGAATCTAGTAACAATTTTTAGGAGAGCATGTCAGTAAAAAAAAAGTACACTCTCAAAGATTCCTTAATTTCAAATGAAAACAGAAACTTTAAATTGTTTTAAACCACATTGAAAACACTTCACAATACTTGCCTCTACACTAAAAGAATAATTCAGTAAATTTTTTTTCAAATTCCTTATTTCAAGACATAATTGACTAATGCCTCTCAAATTAATTGCTTCTCTCATAAACTTGTGAGAACTATATATGAAACATAAAATTGGTCTGTAAACTGAAAAACAAATGTGCCATACATAATCACGAAATGTTTGTTGAATAAAAAAAGAGTATTAATTAATTAATCAGTACATCTTCATTTTTCTAGTATTTCTGAGTGCCAAACATAACAAATACAAATACTAACATACTTTCTAAGGATTAATAAAAATTACGCTGAAAATGATTTACATTTCTACCTTTTGACCAGAGAAATTATCCCAAACTCAGTTTTATATAAGTAAACAGAAGACAAGAACTAATTTACTCAAGATTTAGTGTCCAAATTCCAAGTGACATGCAAACCAATTATGCCCACTGCCTGCCCCAGATCCTGCTCCCAGCCAATTGAGTATAGAAATCATTCTTTTCTGTTACAACCATTAGGTTATTCTTCGACTCAGAAACTGCCAATTACTATAATATTCCATTTTTAAAGCACTTTTTGTACTCTACTGACAGTCACCTCAGAAGGCCAAATACTTATTCCAAGCCCAAAATACAAAGTTAGTGTATTGTTCTTTGCTCATAGCAACTCAGAAATAAGCTGCACATATGGGAATTGCATTTTTTTTTTTTTTTTTTTTTGGAGTAACTAGTCAGCTTTTCAATTTTAAAGGAGGGGAAAAAACACTTTTATGTTTCCCTTGAGAATCAAAAAAGTGAATGCAATGCCCTAATCATTCCATAATTATTTTATCATCCAAGCTAAAGTTTATAATAATATTTCATTACAACAACAAAATTGTGGTGAGAAAAGAACACCCTCAAAAACCTTTTTTTTAAGAATTTAAGGAAAGGAAAGGAAAAAAAAGTCTTTAAGAACAGGACTAGCTACCAAAAAAAAAAAAAAGCAAAAAGAAATTTATATTTATTAGGAGTCCTTTGCAGTAATTGTTTTCAACTAACAAATTAATTGGGAACATTGTTTGTACTCCATGAATAAATAATATGATATAGGCGTAGACTGAGTAGGTAGAATGACTTCAGGTTAAATATTTATTCAGACTATTCTTTGCTATCCAGACTTCCTAATCGTTCAAAGCCTATATCAAACCTTACCTCTTCCAAGAAATCATTCCTGATTTCTCTCCTTTGCAACTGAAAATAATCTCTCCCATCTCTAAGTCCCATTGCACTCCATCTATACTCCCCATATGACACAATTACATTCTGATTTTATGATACAGTTTCATTTATATCTAACCTGCCTGGTCTTCCCTACTAGATTACAAATTATCTTTGGACAGGGACCACATTTGATTCATATCTGTGTCTATCTATTCAATCTAACATAATGCCTTTATATGAAACGAAAGTATTCCCTAAATTTTTACTGAAATAAAACAAAATCCATCTTGTTAAAATGGTTATTTCAACGAAAATGAAATAATGTAATGAAAATTTTAAATCAATTTCACATGTACGCATGATTAGTTACAAATTTCATTCAAAAAAAAAGGTTAAAAATTCTGTTTTGCTAAAAACATTAATATGTTTCCTACAGGAGAGAAAAGATTCCAGAGTATCTATCAAACTATGAAAACTAAGCCAATCGTAATTAATTCTGATACTGTCTTCTGACACCTTTCTAGTAGATAAAAAGTCATCCAAACAATAATTAACCTGTTGAATTGAAAGCTGCCTAAAGTCAACTTTGACTTCAATAAAAAAGTTTAAATAATTTCACTTCTGAAAAATCTACAAGCTAATATAAAATATCAAAACTGATAAGCAGAAATCAAAGATGGCAGCTTACAAAGACCATACTGTCCTCCTACAGCAAAGACTCGAGCAATCAAATGAAACAGATACAGATGACAGTCTTGGAACCCTGAGTATCAAAAGGAAAGTGAAGAATTCGATCGAACACCAATCAGAAGGAAAAACTGAACGAAAATAACAAACAAAGGGAGTTACAGATCGGAGCTACCCTGGCAGTGGGCCCAGCACAACGTGCCCATCTTGGGACAAAGCAAACAGTGACTCCAGGAGAGGAACACAAGAAGGCAACTTCACAGAATATCCAGCCGGAGACAGACAAACTGTGTACACAAACCTGGAGTGAAGCAAGATGAGCAGGACATGAACTGAACCTAAGAAGAGAAAGTACAGGAAGGCAGGTGAGAGCTCCAGGGATCCTCACAACCACAGAGCGGGGAGGGAGCCAGGAACCAGAACACGACTACTCATCAGCAGCAGTCCCCAACCATTAGGGTGGGTGGGGTACACGGAGTAGTAGATTCATAGTGTCAGCAGGAGGTCCCCCATCAGACCAGACTCCGGAAAGCCCCTTCCCTCCTTGCATTTGGTCAGGGCCAGATCCTGATTGCTAGCTGCAGCCTATCGAGAGTAAGCCCAGTGTTCAGAGGAGAACTCTCCCGATCCCCTCATTACTCTCTCAGTGTCTAATGTCATAAGTCCCCCCATCGGTGCCACCCCACTTGCCTAGGGACTGTGGTACAAGCCCGCCCTTCCCACCAGCCCAACCCCACCTGCTACGTGCAACACGCGTCCTCCCTACCCGCCACGCCTCCCAGCAATCCCACCAACCTAGCGAGCAGCCATGCATATTCCCATACCACCAGACTGATGACTGGTGGCAGTGAGCGCCAACCCCAGCCTTCCACCTCCCCACCACTCTGCCCATCTGGCAAGCAGTGGTACGCACTCCCGTGCCACCTGAACAACAACCAGTGGTGGTAAGCACCCACTACATCCAGCACATCCACGGTGCAACCCACCTGATGAGTGGCAGCACACATTCCCGTGCCTCTGGACAGACGACCGGTGGTGGCGAGTACCCGCGCCACCTGCCACCCTCATCACCCTGCCTACCAAGCAAGTGAAGCACACACTCCCATGCTGCCAAACAAACAAATGATACAAGCATGTGCCTTCGCCACCTGTCATATCCCCCACCACACTTCCCACTCGGTGAGTGACAGCGCGAGCTCCTGCACCACCAGATTAGTGTACAATTGCCCTGCCTACGACAAAACCCGCTGCGCCAGTGAGTGTCAGCATGCACTTCTGTGCCACCAGAACAACACCCGTCGGCAGAGCCTGTGCACCCCCAGCCCACTACCACATCCACCAGGCAACAGGTGGCAAGCAATCCCATGCTGCCGGGCCGGTGATCAGCAGAGCACACCCGCATGGACCACCCTGATATATCAAAACAAAACAAAAAAATCAGGAAAAAACAAACATACAATCAATCAATAAATAAAATAATGCCTTAATGTCTCAGAGACAGCAGTCAATAACAAATCATATGAAGAACAGGTAAGATGGCTCAAACAAGTGAGCAAAATAAAGGGAAAGAAAAATCTTTCTGAGGAAGAAACAAAAATAGAACTATCTGAGAAGGAATCTGAAAGACTTATATTTAGAATCCTCAAAGATATCAAGGGAAACACAGAAAAATCCCTAGAAGAATTCAGAAAAACAATACAAGAACAAAATGATACTCTATAGAAAATTAAAAACCATACAAAAACATTCAGAACCTACTATACAGCTACAGTAGTCAAAACAGCCTGGTACTGGTACAACGACCGATACATGGACCAGTGGAACAGAATTGAGAACCCAGATGTAAATCCATCCACCTACGGTCACCTGATCTTCGACAAAGACAGTCTTTTTAACAAATGATGCTGGCAAA
>NW_004443959.1:2398924-2412413 GCF_000243295.1 Trichechus manatus latirostris | reverse complement strand
AAACTATTTGTTCTGTAAGCCTTCACCTGAAGTACAATAAAATATATTAAAAAAAAAAAAACACATACAAAAACAACAACTAGAAATTCAAAAGATTAACAATAAAATATCAGAAATGGATAACTAAATAGAAGGACACAGAAGTAGAATTTAATCAATGGAAGAAATCATCAGCTAAGTAGAGGACAAATCCCTTGATATTAATTTGTTTGTGGAACAATCAGAAAAAAGAATGAAGCAAAATGAAGAAAGCCTAAGAGTTATGTGCGACACCATCAAGAGGAATAATTTACGTGTAATAGGAATTCCAGAAGAGGAGGAGGAAAAAAAAGTACTGACAGAATTTTTGAAGATATATTGGCAGAAAATACTACGAAAGACAAGATTTCCATCCAAGAAGTCCAACTAACGCCATATAGAATAGACCCTCGTAGAAATTCACCAGAACATATCATAAACAAACTTTCCAAAACCAAAGATAAAGAACCCTGAAAGCAGCTAGCGAAAAACAAAATATCACTTACAAAGGGGCATCAATAAGACTAAGTCTTGATTTCTCATCAGAAAACATGCAGACAAGAAGGCAATGGGATGACATCTATAAAATCCCGAAAGAAAAAAACTGTCAACAAGAATCATATATCCAGCAAAACTGTCTTTCAAAAACGATGATGAAAACTAAAACACTCCCAGATAAGCAGAAATTAACAGAATTTGTAAAAACCATACCAGCTTTACAAAAAAATACTAAAGGGAATACTTTGGATAGAGAACCAACAGCATCAGACAACCTAAGATAAAGACACACTATAGTATCACCCAGATACCAACCAAGATAAAAATTTCACAAAAGTAAAATAAAGATCCCCAACTGACTACAGGTAACTAGAGGTGTTAAGCTGTAACAAAGGCAACTTCCTAACAAAAAGGTAAAATAAAAGGTGTAGTTATAGAACTTACATATAGAGATGAAGTCAAGGAGATTCCAAGATACAAGAGACTATTTTAAATTTAAGAGGATAAGGTAAACTTAAGGGCAACCACAAAGAAAATTTATCAATCTACTCACCAAAATAAAGGATAAGAAAATCAAAAAGACTCAGTGAACACAAAAACAACAACGACTGGTAGGAAAAAAAATTCACATACAAAAAGAACTCAGCACAGAAAATTAAGAGGAACAAAGAAACAGTTAAAACCACAAAAAATGTATAAAGAAAGGGCATCAACTAATTCATACCTATTGTTAATCACACTGAATATAAGGGGATTAAATGTACCAGTCAAGAAACAGAAAGTGGAAGAATGGATTAAAAAAAAAAAAAACATAACCCATCAGTATGCTACCTACAAGAGAGACACCTTAGACACAAAGACATAATAAGTTAAAAATCAAAAGATGGAAAAAAATATATCAAGCAAACAGTAACCAAATTAAGCAGGAGTAGCAATAATAGTATCAGATAAAAATCAAAAAACCCGTTGCTGTTGAATCAATTCCGATCCATAGCGACCCTACAGGACAGCAGAACTGCCCCATAGGGTTTCCAAGGAGCACCTGGTGGATTTCAACAGCCATCCTTTTGGTTAGCAGTCATAGCTCTTAACCACTATGCCAGCAGGGCTTCCAATATTGGATAGAATAGACTTTAAGTCTAAATCTATTATAAAACACAAAAAGGGAATAATATGATCAAAGGATCCATTCACCAAGAAGACATATAATAATAAATATCTATGCATCCAATGATACAGCTCCAAAACACATAAAACAAACTCTAACAAAATTGTAAAGATAAATAGTTCTACAATAATAGAAGGAGACTATAACACACTACTTTCAATGACGGACAGAACAACTAGAAAGAAACTCAATAAACATACAGAAGATCTAAATAACACAATCAACCAACTCAACCTCAAAGACATATACAGAACACACCACCCAACAGCAGCACAGTATACATTCTTCTCAAATGCACATGGATTATTCTCCAGAATATACCATTTTCTAGGCCACAAAGCAAGCTTCAATAAATTCAAAAAACACTGACATGATACAAAGCATCTTCTCTGACAATAATGCTATAAAACTAGAAATCAATAACAAAAAGATTAAGGAAAAAAATTAAATACACAGAAACTGAATAACACATTATTTAAAAACTACTGGATCACAGAAGAAATTTAAAAATTCTTAGAATGAGAATGACAACATACCAAAACATCTGGGATACAGCAAAAGCAGTGTTTAGAGGAAAATTTGTAAGAATAAAAACACACATCAAAAAAGAAGGTCCAAGAGCAATCACTGAACCCAACAACTTGAACAAATAGAAAAGGAACAACAAAAGAAGTCCACAGTCCCAAAAGAAAGGAAATAATAAAACTCAGGGAAAAAATAAATGAGCTGGAAAATAGAAAAACAATTGAATCAATAAAACTAGAAGCTGGTTCTTTGAGTGGATCAATAAAATTAAGAAACCACTGGCAAAACTGACAAAGGAAAAAAATGAGAAGACAAAAATAACCAAAATTAGAAATGATACAGGTGACATTACAACAGAAACAACCACGATAAAGAGGATCATAACAGAATATTATGAAAAACTGTACTCCAACAAATTTGAAAACCTATAAGAAATAGACAAATTTCTGGAACACATTACCTACCTAAACTAACACAAATAGAGGTTGAAAATCTAAAAAGACCCACAACAAAAGAAGAAATTGAAAATGCCATTAAAAAAAAAAAAAATTCCCAACCAAAAAAACACTCTGGCCCAGACAGCTTCACTGGAGAATTCTACCAAACTACCATTCAGAAGAGATTTAACACCAATTCTACCCAAACTATTCCAGTACCTAGAAAAGGAAGAAATTCTCCATAATATATTTTATGAAAGCAGCATAAACCTGACACTAAAGCCAGGCAAAGATACCACAAAAAAAGAAAATTACAGACAAACATCCCTCATGAATATAGATGCAAAAATGCAACAAAATTCTAGTCAACAGAATACAACAGTATATCAATAAAATAATATATCACGATCAGGCAGGATTCATACCAGAGATACCAGGGTGGTTCACCCCAGTATAAAATCAATCAATGTAATTTACCACACAAATAAAACAAAGGAAAAGAATCACATAATCATCTCAACTGATGCAGGAAAGGCATTTCATAAAGTCCAACGCCCTTTCCTGATAAAAACTCTCAGTAAAATAGGAATAAAAAGGAAATTTCTCAGCATAATTCAGGGCATATAGGAACAGTCAACATTATTCTCAATGGAGAGAGACTGAAAAAATTTCTCTTAATAAAGGGAAAGATACAAGGATGCCCATTATCATCACTCTTATTCAATACTGTACTGGAAGTCCTAGTCAGAGCAATAGGGCAAGAAAGGGACATAAAGGGTATCCAAGTCGGTAAGGAAGAAGTAAAACTATACCTATTTGCAGATGACATGATCTTATACATAGAAAATCCGGAAGATTCCACAAGAAAGTTATTGGAACTAATAGAAGGGTTCAGCAAAGTGGCAAGGTACAACATTAATATACAAAAATCTGTTGGGTTCCTCTACACTAACAAAGATAACCCCATAAAGGAAATCAAGAAAACAATACTATTTACAAAAGCCCCCAAAAGGATAAAAACCATAGGAATAAATCTAACCAAGATGTAGAAGACTAATACGAGGAAAACAACAGAACATTACTGCAAGAAACCAAAAGAGACCTACGTAAATGGAAAAAACATTCCATGCTCATGGACTGGAAGACTTGACATTGTAAAAATTCAATATTACCCAAAGCAACCCATAAATACAATGCAATCCCGATCCAAACCCCAACAACATTCTTTAACAAGATGGAAAAACTAATCTCCAACTTTATACCGAAAGGAAAGAGGCCCCAAATAGATAAATGTTGAAGAGAAAGAAAAAATAGAAGGCCCCACACTTCCCTATCTCAGAACTTACTACATAGTCACGGTAATAAAAACAACATGGTACTGGTACAACAACAAACGCATAGGCCAATAGAAAAGAATTAAGAACCCAGAAGTAAATCCATCCATCTACGGGCAGCTGATCTTCAACAAAGGGTCGAAGTCCATTCATCGGAAAATGGACAGTCTTTTTAAAAAATGGTGCTGGCAAAACCGGATATCCATTCCAGAAAAATGAAAAAGGATCCATACCTCACACTATACACAAAAAATAACTCAAAATGCATCGAAGACCTAACTGTTAAAATTAAAACTACAATGTTCCTGGAAGATAACATAGGGACAAAGGGAAGGGTCCTAATTTTTGACATAAAAACACTATCAAACACAAGTAAAAACTCATGAACAATAGAAGATAAAATAGATAACCAGGACCCCCTAAAAATTAAATACTTATGCTCATTGATTAAAAAAAAAAATTCTGTCAAGTTGATTCCGACTCATAGTGATCATATAGGACAGAGTAGAACTGCCCCATAGGGTTTCCAAGGAGCAGCTGGTGGATTCAAACTGCTGACCTTTTGGTTAGCAGCCCAAGCTCTTATGCACTTCACCACCAGGGTGACACATTCATTGACAGACTTTACCAAAAGAGTCAAAAGAGAATCTACAGACTGGGAAAAATTTTGGCAACAGTATTATCTGACAAGAGTCTAGTCTCTAAAGTACACAGAAAACTTCAACAACTCAACAACAAAACGACAAGCAATACAATCAAAAAATGGACAAAGGACATGAACACTTCACCAAAGAGGACATTCATACAGCTAAAAACACACGAAGAGATGCTCTGATAGTTATCAGAGAGATGCAAATCAAAACTACAATAAGATACCATCTCATACCTGCAAAAACGGCACTGATCAAAAAACAGAAACAAATGCTGGCGAGGTTGTGGGGCGATTAGGACTCTTATACATTTCTCCTGGGATTGTAAAATGATTCAACCCAATGGAAAATAGTATGGTGTTTCCTCAAAAAGCTAGAAATACAAATACCTCATGATTTGGCAAGCCCACTCCTAGATATATATCCTAGAGATATAAGAGCAGTGACACAAACAGATATATGCACGCCCATGTTCAGTGCAGCATTATTCACAACAGCAAAAAGATGGAAACAACCTAAGTGCCTATCAATGGACGAACGAATGGATAAACAAATTATGGTACATACATACAATGGAATATTACACAACAATAAAGAATAATGAGGAGTCCATGAAACATAACATAGATGAATCTAGAGGACATTATACTGAGTGAAATAAGTCAAACACAAAAGGACAAATATTGCCTGATACCACTTTTATAAAAAGTCAAGAATAGCTACACACACAGAAAGCAAGTTCTTTGACGGTTACCAAGGATAGGAGTGGGAGGGAGGGGGAATCACTAGATAGTAGACATGAGCTAACTCTGGTGATGGGAAAGGCAATACACCATATGGCGGAAGTCAGCACAATTCGATCAGGGTAAATGAAGAGGTACTGAGAGGTACACAAAAATAAAGCACAACTACAGTAAACACTATAACATACACAATTTTACAACAACAGCAATAAGCAAAAAACATGTGAGTGGTTACATAGGTAGATATATATGCTATATGGGTGTGGGAAGGCATATGATAATATATATGTGTACATATATATTTGTGGGCATATGTATATACATGTTTGCATGTATCGCATATATATTCATATATATAATAAAACACATAGGGGGCACAAAAAAACTGATTGGCGATTTGAATGGACTTACCACCCTTGTCAAAAATCAGTTGACCACAGATGTGTGGGTTTATTTCTGGACTCTCAATTCTATTCCATTGGTCTATGTGTCTATTGTTACACTAGGATCAGACTGTTTTGACTGCTGTAGATATGTAGCATGTTTTAAAATCAGGGAGTTTGAATCCTCCTACTTGGTTCTTCTCTTTCAACACTGCTTAAGCTATTCGGGGCCTCTTGGTGTTCCATATAAAGTTGAGGATTGGTTTTTAACACATGATGATTTAAGACTGACAATATAAAACAAAAAACAATACATATCCATAGAATTTTCACAGCCATCAATAATTATTCAATTTGGTTCAATAACAATCAGATAATCAAAATTTGGTTAAATGCCAAGGCAAAAATTCAGCTATTGAGATCTCAAAGTAGTAGGTAATAGGTCAACTTACTGGTAAAATTTACTATTGCTTTCTAAAATATTAAATAATTTAAACTCTAAAATTTAAAATTCTACCTATCCTTCCATGCACTTCATTTGTGATTGCCTCAGTCACTCAATCTTTCAAAAAATACTTACTGAGTTACTTCTTTGTATCAGGTACTCTTCTAGTCACTGACGCTACATGAGAGCACGAGGGACAAAGTCCCTCCCTTCTGAATCTTTCATTTATTCATTCATTTATTCATGCATTCAGCGAGTACTTAGTGAGTGCCTACCACACGCCAGGCACTACGCTAAGCACAAGAGATAAGGCAGGGAACAAAACACACAAAAATCCCTGTCCTACGGGAGCTGACAATTTAGAGGGGGAAACACAATAAACAAGATAAATAAGTAAAATACAAACTAAATCAGTGATAAATGTTAGGACGAACATAAAGCAGGAAAGGGAGATTTAAAGTGGGGGTAATTTTTAAATAGAATGGCCAAAGAACATCAGAGAGAATGAATAAGACAGATAACTATAGAATATTATATCAGGTAAGTGACACAAAAAAATAAAACAAATAGGTAAGGGCAAAGAGGGTGAGGCAGGAGTGAAGCCTATTTGAGAAAGCATGGTCAGGGAAGGTCTTTCTGAAGAGGCAGCATTTGAGTAGAGACTGAAGTAAGAGAACTAGTCATAGGAAGATCTGAAGATCTGGGCGAAAGGCACGGCAGGCAGAGGGCACACTAACCTCAAAAGTCCTGTGGCAAGAGCAGGCTTGGCATGCTCAAGGAACAGCAAGAAGGTCTGTATGGCAGGAGTGAAGTGAGCAGAGGACTATCTGCAAACTTCCTCACAGCAAGCTGAAAACTGCAGAGCTAAATAGTAATCCAGTATGTTGGGGGGGACACACTTAGAGTTTAGTGACTCTTTTTCCAATCAATTCAACAAATTATTACAAAGTCATTATTACTTGCAAAATACAAGTCTAGAGGATGAAGGGATAAAGCAGGATGAGATACAGGCTCTGCCACTGAGCAATACATGCTCTCAGAGAAAGAAGGCATACACACAGAAAGTTCAACAGCTGTTCAAGGGAGTCAGTAAGCAAGTGGCAATATCATTTTACTAGTTTTCAAACACTGCCACTGAGGAGAGAAAAGAGAGGGCAGAAAATTGCAGATTTATTGTGAGTATCTGCAGCTCCTGTTTCTTCCTCAGTACATATATACAGTCCATACAGTACACAAAGCATGATGCTATAAACAGGCACCTCTACTGATCTGTAAAGCATACCTGGTAACTCCTGCTAAAGATAAACCATTTTACTCATCTGAAAAACCCTACCATCTGTGGGGACCATGATCTTGGGGAACATCTAACTCAACTGGCATAACATAGTTTATAAAGAAAATGTTCTACTTTCTACTTTGGAGAGCACTATCTGGGGTCTTAAAAGCTTGTGAGCGGCCATCTAAGATACTCCACTGATCTCACCCTGTTAGGGGCAAGGAGAATGAAGAAAACTAAAGATACAAGGGAAAGATTAGCCCAAAGGGCTGATGGACCACAACGACCACAGCCTTCACCAGACTGAGTCCAGTGCAACTAGACGGTGCCCGACTACCACCACTGACTGCTCTGACAGGGATCACAATACAGGGTCCCAGACAGAGCTGGAGAAAAATGTAGGACAACATTCTAATTCACAAAAAAAAGATCAGACTTACTGGCCTGACAGAGACTGGAGAAACCCTGAGAGTATGGCCTCCAGACACCCTTTTAGCTCAGTAATGAAGTCACTCCTGAGATTCACCCTTCAGCCAAAGATTAGACAGGCCCATGAAACAAAACAAGACTAAAGGGGCACACCAGCCCAGATGGCAAGGACTAGCTGGCAGGAGAGGACAGGAAAGCTGGTAATAGGAAACCCAAGGTCAAGAAGGGAGAGTGTTGACGTGTCATGGGGTTGGTAACCAATGTCAGAAAACAGTATGTGTACTAAGTGTTTAATGAGAAGCTAGTTTGTTCTGTAAACGTTCATCTAAAATACAATAATAATAAAAAAAAAAAAAAACCCTACCATAGTGTCAGGTATATGTAAGTTGAGCAAACAGTGAGTGAGAGAAAAGCATTCACATCCAAACAAATCTGACGCTTTGTTCATCTGACCAAAGGATTCCAATGGATTTAGAAATGAATACAAAGAATTCAAAGAATACATTTCCTCAAAAAGGAAATAACAATTTCTATAAATATATCTTAGTGCCCCACGTGTCCACTGCAAATACAACAAGCTTTGATTAGGATGAAAGAGTGCAGTCTTTAAAAATGGGCTAAAATAGCAATTGAACCTTTCTGGCCACTGAAGCCTTGTTAAAACACTAATCGGGGTTCCTCCCATGCTAAGGGATGAATAAGCTCCCGTTTGCACATACTTTAATCCTTTTTTTAAATGTACACAGGCTGAGCAAATTTATCCAAATTTATTATGGTTTAGAATTTGCAAGGTTACCAAATGTGCGAACAATGCATGAACACTGTCATTAATAAATATGTCACTTTTAATCCATTTTGAGTTAGTTTTCATGTATGGCATGAGATAGGGATTCTTGGTTTGTTTTGTTACATATGTATTTACAAAAATGGGTGGAAGGGTGGGTGGGTGGAAGGGTGGATGGATGGATGGATGAAAAATAAAACGGTTTTGCCACCTTAGGGTATTTATCATATCTCTGATCAAATATGGTCTTTCAAAAAGTACTTGTTTCATTAGAAATAAATAAAGTGAAAAATGAAATGTGACCAGCTAACAGACTTTAAAGAAAGTTCTGCCTAACCCTTAAAGAACTAAAAGCTGTCTCAGAGACAGCTGCAACATTTGTCTGGCTTTTTTTTTAGAAAACTCATGAGATTCAGTTGATATCATCTACAATTGCAGATGCCCTCAGTACACAAGAACCACCCCAGTCGTTGTTGTTATTGTTAGGGGCCACTGAGCTGGTTCCGACTCATAGTGACCCCATGTACAACAGAACAAAACATTTCCTGGTCCTGCGCCATCCTCACAATAGTTATGCTTGAACCTATTGTTGCAGCCACTATATCAATCCATCTCGATGAAGGTCTTCTTTTTTTCACTGACTTTCTACTTTACCAAGCATGATGTCCCTCTCCAGGGACTGATCTCTCCTGGTAACATGTCCAAAGTTGTATGGTAACATGTCCAAAGTATGTGAGACGTAGTCTCGCCATCCTTGCTTCTAAGGAGCATTCTGGTTGTACTTCTTCCAGGACAGATTTGTTCATTCTTTTGGCGGTCCATGGTATATTCAATATTCTTTGCCAACACCAAATTCAAAGGCATCAATTCTTCTTCAGTCTTCCTTATTCACTGTCCAGCTTTTGCATGCATATTAGACAACTGAAAATAACATGGCTTGGGTCAGGTGCACCTTAGTCCTCAAAGTGACATCTTTGCTTTTGAACACTTTAAAGATGTCTTTTGCAGCAGATTTGCTCAATGCAATACATTATTTGATTTCTTGACTACTCTTTCCATATGCGTTGATTGTGGATCCAAGTAAAATGAAATCCTTGACAACTTCAATCTTTTCTGTTTATCATGATGTTGCTTATTGGTCCAGTTGTAAGGATTTTTGTTTACGTTGAGATGTAATCCATACTGAAGGCTGTAGTCTTTGACCTTCATCAGTAAGTGCTTCAAGTCCTCTTCACTTTCAGCAAGCAAGGTTGTATCATCTGTATATCACAAGTTGTTTATGAGTCTTCCTACAATCCTTCTTCACATAGTCAAGCTTCTAAGATTATTTGCTCAACATACAGATAGAGTAAGCACAGTGAAAGGATACAACCCTGACGCACACCTTTCCTGACTTTAAACAATGTGGTATTCCCTTTTTCTGTTCGAACAACTGCCTTTTGGTCTATGTATAGGTTCCGCATGATCATAATTAAGTGTTCTGGAATTCTCATTCTTTGTAATGTTATCCATAATTTGTTATGATCCACACAGTCGAATGCCTCTGCATAGTTAAAACAGGTAAACATCTGTCATGAATTGAATTGTGTCCCCTAAAAAATATGCGTATCAATTTGGCTAGGCCGTGATTCTCAGGATTGTGCGACTATTCACCATTTTGTCATCTGATGTGATTTTCCTATGTGTTGTAAATCCTATCTCTATGATATTAATGAGACGGGATTAGTGGCAGTTATGTTAATGAGGTGGGACTCAATCTACAAGATTAGATAGTGTCTTCAGCCAATCTCTTCTGAGATATAAAAGAGAGAAGCAAGCAGAGAGACATGAGGACCTCACACCACCAAAAAAGCAGTGCCACAAGCAGAGCACGTCCTTTGGACCCGAGGGTCCTGCATCTGAGAAGCTCCTAGTCCAGGAGAAGATTGATGACAAGGACCTTCTGACAGCGAGAAAAAGCCTTCCCCTGGAGCTGACACCCTGAATTTGGACTTCTAGCCTACTAGACTGTGACAGAATAAATTTCTCTTTGTTAAAGCCATCCACTTGTGGTACTTCTGTTATAGCAGCACTAGATAACTAAGATAACATCTTTGTGGTATTTTCTGCTTTCAGACAAGATCCATCTGATATCAGCAATGACATCCTTCATTTCATACCTACAATCTCGTACCTAAAATATTTTGCAAACCGATTCTAAAATTTCAGATTAAAGTCACTTATGTGAACAAACATCAGAAGAAAGTAACAATAAATGTATTCAAATTTGAGAAGTTACCTTAAAAAAAGAAAAAATATTTTAAGAGAGTATCACCCTTTTCTCTATAATAACAACCTACAGTATAAAAGATCATTTCAATTCAGATTACAGAACATAAACATATGTAATTATATTTCAAGGTATTAAAAAATGCACATTTACATGTCATTATATAGATCTACAGAGCCCTGGTAGTGCAGTAGTTAAGAGCTATGGCTACTAACTACAAGGTCAGTTGTTTGAATCCACCAGCCACTCCTTGGAAACCCTATGGGGCAGTTCGACTCTGTCCTATTGGGTCGCTATGGGTTGAAATGGACTTGACAGCAATGGATTTTTTTTTTTTTTTTTAAATAGAGATCGACAAGAAATCATTTGAAAATGAAAAGGGCATCCCAACCTGTTTCTTTTTCTTCACTTTGATAAAAACAAGTAATTCCTTTCTTAGTACTAAGAATAATAGAAAATAAGTTCATTAGTTATATTTTTAATGCTTATTGAATTATGATTCTCTCTAAATAAGAGTTCATATCCTACCTACACAAGGTACTAAACCTCTATAAATCTCAGCTTTCTGTAATAATTGGAATAATAGTAAAATTGTTTGGGAGACAAGATATAAGTATGTACCTAATACATAGCAACTATTTTATAAATGTTGGTCATCATCACTAACACCAAAGTTCCAACAATGATCATTTAAAAACAAGGTAAAAATAATTTTATTATCAGAGAAAAAGATAAGAGCTAAAATAAATTACATTAGAATATTTTTATTTTTAATTTAAGGTGTTCATAGAATAAAAAATTGGCATTGTTTAAAAACAAGGTGAAATTCAGTTAACATATTCACTTACCAAGCTTCAGGCAACAAAACAGAATACTCATGTGGAGAAGTGGTCTCTGGGAAGTTGGAGAGAATCGCAAGACGATGAGGAAGCAGGTCTGAGCCATGATAAGTGAAGAGAATTTCTAGAGCTTGTACGTTACTTTCCTGTACAAAGGCAAGGGATAAATTTCTAACGTTAACCTTAGAAATAAAGGATTGAATTTGTATAACAACATTCAAAAACTTAATTTTTTTAAGCAATTCTGAGTGGAAGTGATTTGAAATGTTCCTGATTTTTCCTAGCTTGTATCAAGTTTCTCAACCTAGCACTGTAAATATTATTTATTTTTAAAACTCAGAATTATGAACAACATCTAAGAAATACTATGTCATTTTCTCTATATTATCAACATTGCAACAAAAGGAGGAGATATAATGGTATATGCATATAATAACATTAACTGCATGGCTCAAAGATTTAGAGAGTGTTAATAATCATAATTATTTTATTTTGAAAAAAGAAATTACCCGAGCATAAGTTCTTGCTGAGAGAACAATATTCTGATTTCTGAACTTCTTAAAGAATTCAGCATCGTATCTCTGTTCAGACGTATGAGGCACTCCTAGAATTTCCTGAGGGCAACAGTAATTTAATGAAAAGACTTTTAAATATGGGTGACAAGAAAATATTAAAAATCTTTACAACTATGCCTGCCTAAATAAACAAGGCCTGAATTAATTAATTTCAACTATTAGCTGTTAGTTAACGGAAGTACTGCATCTGGATTCTTGTCTTATTTTGAAAATGGCCATATTTATATATTTTTTTAATCCCAAAGAAAATGAAATAGGCAGTAAAAAATTAAATTAATTACAGTAGGACAATGAAAATCAACCATCTGGCAAAAACAATAAATAAGTGATACATGGCCATGCATTATAAGCATCTGTCACCTCTGTATGAGAATACTGGATTTATTTTACTGTTGCCAGAGTGATCTATGTAAAGTGTAGATTTAACCATTCATAAATTCACCAAATGTTTATTGAGTGTCCACTATGTGCTAGGGGCACTGTGATAGACACCCCTAATATAATGAACAATACACTTTCCCTGCCCCCCAAATAGCTTCAATCTAGTAGGGAAGACAAATAAGCAAATGGAAAAAGGAGGAACACATAGGAGGAATAGCAAAACTAGTTCTAAGAAGACAGAGAAAACTTCCTAGAAGTGGCACCCAAATTGAAAGACAAAAGATGAATAGGAGTTGGCCATGGAAGCTGTAAGTATAGGTCTCCCTCACTACAATGTATGACTTAAAAGGCTGTGTCTGTCTTGTTTAATGCTGAATCCCATACACCTAACACACTTCTTTCACATAATAAATAAGCAATAAATACTTGTAGAATTAATTTACTGAGTGTTATGGACTGAACTATGTCCCCCAAAAATACGTATTATAAATCCTAGCTTCTATGCCTGTGGTATAATCCCATTTGGGAATGGGTTGTCTTTGTTACGTTAATGAGACAAGATTAGTTTAGGGTATATCTTGAGTCAATCTCTTTTAAGATATAAAAGAGATTAGGATGGGAGGGGTGGGGGGGAAATACTAAGTAGGCAATAGATAAGTGGTATGTTGGGTGAAAGGTGAGACAGTACACAATACAGGGGAAACTAACACAACCTGTACAAGGAAAGGTCATGGA
>NW_004443959.1:2356309-2397858 GCF_000243295.1 Trichechus manatus latirostris | reverse complement strand
ATGTAACCTAAAAAAAAAAAAAAGATATAAAAGAGATTAAACAAGTAAGCAAGAGAAACAGAGATGGGAGAAGATTGATGTTAAGCTACATGGAGATCTCCAAAAAACCAGGAAACAAGTTGAAGAGACAAGGACATTTCCCCAGAGATGACAGAGAGAGAGAAAGCCTTCCTCTAGAGCCAGCACCCTGAATTTGGACTTCGAACCTCCTAAACTGTAAGAAAATGCATTTCTGTTTTTTAAAGTCAGCCATTTGTGGTATTTGTTATAGCAGCACTGGATAACTTCCCATTTAGTCCTTACAAAAGAAAACAACAAACTAGCTGCCATCAAGTTGATTCCAACTTATGGTGACCCTGTGTGTCTCAGGGTAGTGCTAGATAGTTTTCAATGGCTGATTTTTTGGAAGTAGATTGCCAGGTCTTTCTTCCCAAGTGCCTCCGAGTGGACTTGAACCACCAACCCTTCAGTCAGAACCCAAGCGTTTAACCATTTGCACCACCCAGGGACTCTATTAACTTGCTGTTGTTGTTGCTGTTGGCAGGTGCCATCAAGTCGGTTACAACTCATAGCGACCCCATGTACAGAAGAACAAAACACTGCCCGGTCCTGCACTACTGTCACAATCATTGCTATGTTTGAGCCCATTATTGCAGCTGCTGTGTCAGTCCATCTCATTGAAGGTCTTCCTCTTTTTTGCTGACCTTCTGCTTTACTGAGCATGATGTCCTTCTCCAGGGACTGGTCCCTCCTGATAACATGTCCAAAGTACTTGAGTCTTGCCATCCTCGCTACTAAGTAAGCATTCTGGCTGTACTTCTTCCAAGACAGATTTGTTTGTTCTTCTGGTAGGCCATGGTATATACAATATTCTTCACCAACACCACAATTCAAAGGCATCAATTCTTCTTCAGTCTTCTTTATTTATTGTCCAGCCTTCGCATGCATGTGAGGTGACTGAAAATACCATGACTTGGGTCAGGCACACTTTAGTCCTCCAAGTGATGTCTTTGCTTTTTAACACCCTAAAGACGTCTTTTGTGCAGATTTCGAGACCTCCAACATCCTATACCCCGGCCCCCATTCTCAGCTGAAAACCTTGTTTCTTATATTATTTTTTCATGGACCCTATTAGATGGGAAGTCCCTCGTTTTCCAACCCACTAGAAGTACAAACATACCTGCGTGTGTACCAACGTTTTTCCTTCCTTCCAGTTACAATGGAAAACACATATCGTTGCTCCTAAAAAAGCCTCAAAACTCTACGCGTGCTCTAGGTCCCATTTCTACTTAATTTCTATAATCATGCAATGTTCTGTTCAATAAATCCTTCCTGTGTCAAAAGTACTAACCACCTCCATTATTCTGGCGATGAGCATCACATCATTAGATGTGACATTTACTAAGTGCCTACTATAAGAGCTGAGAAAGGTATGGCCACAAAAGTGAGATGCAGCTCAGAATGAGGAAGTGACCTCCAAGTGAAGTAAATTTCAATAGTTATAAATTTATTTGAAAAGCTGGGCAACTTCAGTCATCAGGGTCATGTTAAAAAACAATCTGAACTATATACACTTATTGAAATGTTGCTCATTTCCACTTACACCTTTTAACAATATCTAAATTGGTCTTAGAACACAGAGCTGCTACTGAAATGCTCAACATGGAAACACCTGTGTTTGTTCCCTTGAAGACCCAAATATGAAGTATACTTTTTAAAATTCAAATGTCTTAATTTTGGCCCTAATTAGGATCAAAGTTCAAATGATTAAATTCAACTCACCAACAAATCACTAAAATAAAACCAGTCATAAATATCCATACTAAGATAATTAAAACTCAGCCTATACTGAAATTTGGTACTGGAGGCAGCTATATGCCATTAGTTTGAAATCAAAATGTCAAATACAAGTAAATGAAAAGGACTATTAATCCAGGAAACACAGATGCACTGAAATGGCTAAAGCACTTCTATTCCCTAGTATAATGAAACCATTTCTGGCTTTTCACTATCTCTAATTCTCCAGAAGTGGTATCCAAGTGGTCTTAGTTATCTAGTGCTGCTATAACAGAAATGCATGTGGATGACTTTAAAGAACAGAAATTTCTTCTCTCACAGTTTAGGAGGCTAAGTCCAAATTCAGAACATCAGCTCTTGGGGAAGGCTTTCTCTCTCTGTCAGCGCTAGGGGGAAGATCCCTGTCTCTTTTCAACATCTGTGGGCCTGGTGTTCCTTGGAGATCTCCATGTGTCTTGGCATCAGTCTTCTCCTGGGTCTAGCAGGTTCTCATGGAAGGGACCCTGGGTGCAAACAACATGCTCTGCTCCCGGCCCTTCTTTCTTAGTAGTAGTGAGGTCCCTTTCCTCTCTGCTCGCTTCTCTCTCCTTTTACTCTTCTTGTAAGATGAAAGGTATTACTCAAGTAAGAGTGTGACCTGAGTAAGGGTGTGACTCAAGATATGCCCCACCCTGATTCTGCCTCATTAACATATAGGGGTTAGGATTTACAAAAGATCACAAAATGGAGCATAATTACATCAAATAAAAAAAAATGGAGGACAACCACACAATACTGGGAATCATGGCCTAGCTAAACTGACACATATTTTGGGGGTACCTAATTCAATCCATGACACCAAGAGAACCTGCTTCTGTAAGAAGTTATTTCTTTTCCACATAAATAGTTCTAACGCACTAGAATATCAGATATTAAGAGAGCCACAGCATTTATAATGACAGCTCAAATGAACATAATTGGTTTGATTAAAATTACTCCTTACCTCATATGTTGCAAGTCGATCTAAGTAGGTTAATAATTTCAGTCTACAACGGCAAAGTTCCTTTTGTTCCAGTGTTAACCTGTTTTGAATAACTATATTAGGCCACTTATGTTTACATAAAAGCATGTTTCTCTGGGAGTTAAAACAGAATAAAAATAATTAATATTCCATTGAGCCCACAACTAATGGAACAGTACCCAAAAGAACAAGGGTAAAATAATATGAAATGCATTTGATTTAAGTTGATGAAATAATTAAAGCAATTATTACTGGTAAAGACCACAATACAACGACTAATAATTTTAAAGAAATTACCAAATGAACAGTAATAAATCATTTACTTTGAAAAGTTCACTAATTTAAGTAGTTCTCGTCTCTTCATGAGCTCCTTTTCCTTTTTATTTTTGGCAGGCTCTTCTTCATCAGGTGAAAGATCCTCATAGGAGATGCTGTCAATATCTACTTCACCAGGTAATGTAAATCTGCAAGAAAAAGAAAAAAAAATCAAAATAGATGTAATAGATTAATTTTTTTAAGCTCATGCAATGAAAATCTGATTTTCCCATTTGGACAGATATTATTATTAAAGTGATTTCCAAAGAAAGAGAAACAACTAATGATTGGAAAGAATACTTTTGCTACTGTAACCAAAGTGATAACATCCACAAAATGGGCAAAAAGTCATCAATAATTATCACAGACAGAAATGAAAACCTGAAGAAAATAAAGCCTATTTAGGAAAACATATGGAGTTATATTCACCCAATGTAAAGCAGCTGACGCAGAAAATGCAGCCAACAGAGTTTACAATTTGAATCACTTCTACTTAAGATCACACCAGACTTAATGGTCTGACTGAGAGTGGAGGTACCCCAGAAAGCATGGCCCCTGGATTCTCCACCATCCCACAACTAAAACAATTTCCGAGGCCAACTCTTCAGACAGGGATTGGACTGGACTGTGGGACATAAAAGTGATACTTGTGAGGAGTGTGCCTTGTAGCTCAAGTAGATACAAGAGACTAAACGGGCAGCTTCTGTCCAGAGGTGAGATGGGAAGGCAGAGAGGGTTAGGAGCTGGTTGAATGGACATGGGGAATCAGGGGTGGAAAGGAGGAGTGTTCTGTCACAGTGTGGGGAGAGCAATTAGAGTCACATAATAATGTATGTATAAATTTTTGTATGGGAAAAAATAAATAAAAAAAGATCTGAAAACAGTAATGAATGGCAGTTTCATTTAGATTATCAGATATACTACCACATTTATATTTCAAAAGAAGTTCCAAATGCCTGGTGAGCAATGACTCTTGTCAAATAACTTTACTATTATTATTAACTGACATTTGTATGGCGCTTCAAAGTTTATGAGGTACTTTCACAAGATATATAATTTAATCACTCACGGTAATTCTGTGGAGGAGGTATAGTCTTACAGACGAGGAAAGTGAAGCTTAAACTTGCCGAAGGCCATTCATCTGACTAGTAAGCAAACTCAAGTATCCTTCTTAAGCCCATAGCTTAGAAACGGTCAGCATTTAATAAGCATTTGTAGAACTTGATCATTCCTCAGCATCAAGCTGTCATATGCAAACATATTTAATTTACAGGAAAGAACGCTGTGACCTCAGATAAGGAAGCACTGATGGAAAGCAATTGCTTCATATCAGAATAACATAAATAAAGTTTACCCTTTCTAATGTCTCATCTCAAAAATTTTCACAGAGTCACATTTGCTTCTGAATCCAAATCTTTATATAACCAACCTGCCATCATCTGCTCCTTTCCCTATTGCTACAAGAGCCTCCAGGTCGGTGCCTTTTAATCCATACTGAAGTAGTTCTTTTGCAGCATCCACATTTTCAGGAACTCTTTCCAAACACTCATGAAGAACCCAGGATCGTTTCTTTATTTTACTCTGGATACAAAGAAAATAAAAAACAGAGGCATTAAAGAATCCATGACATCTTACAACACCTCACTTTCACAGTTATAAAGTTATACCTGAAGTACTACAGCTACTTAAGCAGTTGGCCACAGGTAGCTGCTAGAGAAGCTCAACCTAAAAAAGCTAAACTCAGCCTTAAAAAGCTAATTTCCTAATGCTGATTGGAACTGGATGCATGGAATATGATTGCAACTGTTCTTTTTTTTCCTCTAAGGAGCCACAAAGAAACAAAGCTCAGTACTCTTCTTTGGAAATAAAAAAAGATCTTTCCAACCTTTCATAGTGGTCTTTGGTTCGCATTTAGAATGCATAAAAGAGTAGAACATAAAGAAGGGAAGATATGATATATCCTATTGTAACAAACATTTTCCACTTAGTGTTTGGCTTTGAATCAAAACTAATGAGACATAGTACATCAAGGTTCTGTATTTATTTGACCATGAGATATACTACATAGTACAGATGATAATCTAATCACAAGAAAAGCCATGGTATGCTGTTCTTTGGAAAGCTCGAGGTTCTGTTCTTCCCTCTCAACTGTTTCCTCAGGCTACATTCAAAATCCCTGACTTGCCCTCTTCTTAGAAAGAGCCTTTATGGTTACAAATTTAAAAGTAAGATTTGGCTCATACCCTATATTCATTTACACATCCCATCATATAAATTCTTTCTTCAAATGTCTCTTACATTCATTTCCCGTCTTCCATACCTATGGCCTCCTACCAGACCAAATTACCAACACATAACAGCTGGGACACTGTAGGAGTCCCTGGCCCCTAACAGGGTTTCCCAACCAACATTCTCCTTCCACTCCAGTTCATCTTCTACACCATCTTCCTCTGTAACTCCATGGAAAAAAATCTACAACAGCTCCCCATTATTCAAAAGATTTTAAAAAGTCTAAAAAAGTCATCATAAGGTTTCAACATCTTCTCAGTATCCTTCTATTGTTTTTCCCAATGTTCACTATCATCAAATGTCAGCTCCAGCAGATTGGTTTACTTACAGATGTCATTTATTCATCCAAGAAATATTTACTGAGTATCTACTGTGTGCCAGGCGCTGAACTTGACATGATACAGCAATGAATAAGACAGATTTGGTCACCGGCTTCATGAGCAATGCTCTTTTTTTTTTTCCCAATGTTCTCATACCATTTGTCCTACATTTAAGAATGCCCTCCTTACTTCTAACTCTAGAAGACCTATTTTAAAATCTTTTCAAATCCCTACTCAAAACATGTTCACTAGTCACTATGAGTCAGAATCAACTCAATGGCAATGGGTTTGTTTTGGTTTATAATCACTGTCTTCTCAGTAAGATTACAGGTTCCCTAAAAGCAAACACCGTATTTATGCCTCTCCTATACTCCCTCACTGTCTCTAGCATAATTTTTTGTTTGTTTAACCCTTAACTGTCTATTTATTTAGCTGAATTAAAAATTTCCCACCAGTGAAATTTTACTTGCTTCGCCTCTCCTAGCACTGGTAAGCTCCTAAGGAACCACATCTATTCTCTACTAGTGTGCTCCCAGAAAATGTCAATAAATGGGTATGTGTGAACTCATGGTCTCACTCTTCTAAGTCACAAAAGAAGAAAGAAATATAATTCAGGATCAGTGTTCTGATTCCCTAAAAAAATTCAAGCAAATTTCTCTTCCCTTTTTTCACTATCTCTCATGCTTTCTCATCTGTGATATCTTACCAATAGAAACAGTTTATCTTCCTGTTTGGTTGAAACGCCAACTTCTTCCATACAAATTTTCCAGAATATGTTTGTTTATTTTTCGTTACTCATGTACATCAATTTGTAAGCAAAATAATTATCATGGAGTTTTCCCCACATTTCTTAGAATCTTCCTAAATGTAACAGGTATTTTCCTTTCTAAGTGGCAGATCAGAAGACACACATTTTTAGAAGCATGCCATGAATCCAATTCCTTCTTCACAAAGGTACCAAGGGTCAAAACCCACAGGCTATATAACTTTAACTATGGTGGACAGGGGTAGCAGAGGGGCACAGTTGTGGTATTTAAGCAGAGAAGGAAGGAGCATTTGATAAAGCTGATGTGCCAGTTATATATTTATCGCCTCTCAACTCCAAACCTACCCTTCTAACCCTGCTTTGCAATAACATTTCTCCTTTGCAGCTAACACAAAATTACGCTTGTCAATAGAGGGTGCTGGAGAGCCACTGAAGAAGAAAAGGCCCCCATTTCTGGTCACCTTGTGCTTTGATTCTTTTCTTCTTAGTCCATAGCAGCCAGCAACGTATGTGGGGGACATCCAGTGATGTCACTTCCTATCACTGTTGAGTTTCAGTGGCACTTCTATGAGCAGGGTCCCTGTAAATCTCCCAGGCATCTAAGCAGGAAATTTCTCAAACTCAGCCTGCCTCAGGTCAGATTTTTTTCTTTCCACTTCTGCCCACAGTTTCTTACCTTCCAGCCTTGAGCTGCATGTACTCTGATAGGGAGTTTTCTGCCCCCCAGCCTCAGCTCACGGGCACCCTGGCAGTGGGCTTACAGCTTGCCAGTCTAGCCCATGTTTCACTACCTGCCAAGCTTGGCGACTATGGATGAGCAACTATGGCCTAAGGCAACCCAGGGAACTTCTCCACCCAACGTGCTGCAATTACAGCTTCTCCAGTGAGGTCTGGATCCCAACCTTTGGGAGGAGGCCCCCTCATTCCAAGTTTGTTCCCTCCTCGGGTACTCTACTTCAGCCCTAGCATATTCTTTAGAGTTCTCTTTATCCTTTTATAGTCAATCCTTTATGACTAGATAATAATTCTCTATATTAAAACGGTCCCTGTTCACATTATTGTGTGGGTTCTGGCACATAACTGGACCCTGATGTTGGTGACAGAGGTCACTGAGGGAGGCTAGGCTGTGACCAGGCAGGTGCTGGTTTATCAGTGAGTATTTGTTCATACGTCTTCAGCATCAGAGTCCAGGTGCAGAGGCAACAGAATCTGATAACGAGACAATTTTTCCAGTTCAGTAAACCCCACTTCCTCAGCTATAGAAACGTCAGCAATGTAAAGTGCCCTAAAATGAAGGCCTATTACCAAAAGATATACCATGAATTTGAATTTTACCACATTACCAAAATATTTAAACATACCAAGTAATTCTGAATTGAAGCAATGTTGACTGCTGACTTCCTCCACTGCCTCTGATACACTAGATCAGTATCCAGGCCATAGGTATGAGCCAGAGACAAGGCTTCCTCATATTCTTCACTTTCAATCTTTAGGGAAGGAAATAGAAACAGGGATATTACATTACTGAATTATTCACAGTGTCACTACAAGGGAGTGATCCATGAACAGTGATAATTCCTTGACAGCATGTCATTATGCATTCCTAACAATTCTCATGTACTCTGCAGAACCAGAAGCTCACAAACACTTTGAGGGGCTGAGAGATCAGGTACTTCTTCTAACACTTTAAAAGAAACATGAGCAACAGAAGTTGAACTATCCAGTATGATGGCAAAACAAGTTCTACAAGTGTGACAGCCTGACTCTTAGTCTCGGGGACCCTCCCATGGCATGTCAGGAACAGAACAAATAACTAGAACACACAGCGCTGGTCAAACGCTTCCCAAGCAAACTCTAATTAGAAAACAAGTGCCTGCACTTCATCCCTCAGCATCTGCAGTCTGAGTAGACAGCTGCGCTTAAACACAGATAAAGTGAGAGCTAAAGGCCACTGAAGAGCAGCAAAAAACCTGACTAAACTATAAGTAGATAATCAGTCTTTAACCAATTCCAAGTGAATTCATTTTTATCCAGTTTTTATTTTGACTACACAGGTACAAAGCCCAACATTATTTTCAAAAGCTTTTCATAATACTGACATTTCTAACACATCAATGATCTCACAATACCTCTTTAAATTTCTTTCCTGATTTAAAATTTTTTTTTTCCCTCAATAAAATACTGATGCCATCAAACTTTGATAATAATATGATACTCTCACCTTTCTCTGATAAAGTTCCTCTGGAGTTGTGGATCTCAAACTCACAAGGCGGTAGTTTTTAGTAATAGTTCGTGGGCGTTTCCGTGGTGGTGCAAATCGCTCCATTTCGGTCACTAAGTAAAGGCCTTGTTTTATGTAACCAAAGTAGCGAGCCTTGGCAGATATTTCGTGATCAGAATCAGAACCCTCTTCTCCTTCATCTTCTTCTCCAGACCTAATCTCCAAACGAGATCTTTTGGGGGCAAGTTTAATCTCACACTGAAAAGTTGAAAAAGAAGATGTTAAATTATCAGTGAGGAACTAAAGACAAGTTTTTAGAGGTAATAACAGAAAGAAAAAAGTTTTTAATTCTCCTCTGGTTTAATAAATCAATTACATGAGCCATCTGATTAAGACTAACAATGGAAAACAAAAGACTAACACAATAAACATGCACGCCAACAGCTCCAAAATCACACATATACGTTATCAACTTTACACGTCCAAAACTAAAGCATTTTTAATAACAAGTCATTACTATGGTCCTATAAATATGTGCCTTGTAATAACTTTACAGAAATAAAGGAGAATATTAATTTCTTTTACTTTGATATTACTCTACCTGCTGTGGAAAAATGTTTTTATTTCATCTGTTTAGAAAATGAACACAAAGGTATTTGCTTTACTGAGAACAGCTCTTTCTCCCCCTCTTTCAAATATGTCTAACAGCTTTGCAAAGTTTTGAATCTGAACTGGCTTAGATTTTAAGCCACAGTTCTCTTTAAAGAACATCTTTAGACTCAGTAACAAACTGTGGGGTAAACACAGTTGTCAATCTGCACTGACGTGAAAGCTACAGAAAGTTGTTACCATTGAATGACTTAAAATAAGAATTTTAAATGAGCAAAACATAACACTAAACTACTAGCCTCTCTTCTCAAGTCTTCTCTCATGATAGATAAGTTCTCCTTACCAAAAAGAACCAAAGTTCTTGAGGTACCAAACTTCATGGAAATAGGTTAAAGACTATATTTCTTAGATAGTAATACCATTCTGTATCTTAAGATGACTAATACAGGAAAAAGATCTATAATTTCAGTGAAGAAAAAATGCTTTATAGAGAGCAAAATAACTACAGATTTTCTTCATTCTTTTACAGTGTAATTTTTTATTTACTATACAATGTTTTCTTTTGTTTTTTCCTTTGATACTGTACACAATGAGTCATTCCAATCATAGATTTTTATCTGTAAACACTAAGTCATATCACGGGATGACTAAAATAAAAAATGAGGTGTTTAGATTTTTGGTGATATACATGTCTACTCACAGATACACTGATTGCTTTAAAAGGGAAAGTTATTACCTCCAAACTTAAAAATCCTCCATCATGGGTAGCAGTGACTTGAGGTGATGGTTCAAACCATTCACAGGATTTTCCCAGTAAATTCTTCAAAGTTTTCACAGATGAAACAGTCAAAGCACCAGAACAGCGAGCCAAAGTAACTGCACTCTCTGCCCACCAATTTACATCTATCAGTGGGTAAAAGGACTCTTTATCTATTGAGAGGAAAGCAAATATATACAAATGCTTCTGTAAATATGGTTTAAGTATGGTATATTTACTCCAATCATCCATTTCAAAACCATATTCACCTACATTATTTAGACCATAAAGGTATACTGAATCCCTGGATGGTACAAATGGTTAAGCACAACTAACCAAGAGGTTGGCGGTCAGAACCAGCCCAGGGGCACCTCAGAAGACAGGCCTGGAGCTCTGCTTCCAAAAGATCACAGCCTTGAAAACTCTATGGAGCCATTCTACTATGCACGCATAGGGGCGCCATGAGACGTAATCGACTCAACAAGCAGCAATGACAACAGGCATCACTCAAATTTTTACTCAGCTATGAGGTATGAAATGGTAATTCATTTAATGAATATCTAAGTGCCAACAACTTGCCCAAAACAGTCCAAGGTTCCAAGTATATAGAGGTGAATAAATTAAGGTCCTTCTTTCAAGAAAACTAATACATTTAGGAGAGAGATATGTCATCATTTTCAACATAAGTTTAAAGGTAGGTATGTACAAAGAATATATATTATAAAGGTTCTAAATGGTTTTTGGAAAATGTTCACATATTACTTTTCAAACAAACAATATGGGAGAATTATACTTTTAGAAAAATATAAGAGAGATACATAATCATTTCCAGTGCTGATTTTTTCTTAAATTTGCAATTCAGTCAGAAGAAAAAAAATTCAAGGCCAGAAAGAATTTTTTCAGACAAAATTGAATTATGGTTCACCAAACTGAGGCATTCAGATAGGAACAGCATGATATTTATTATAATTTTATTCCATTTTTTATACCTCTTACATGCTTTAAAGGTAATACATATATTTAAATATGTATATACATATTAGACTAAAGAGATACAGAGAACAAGAGTTCAACACCATGACAATAACACATTTTAATAAAAAAAAGACCATATCAACTAAACATTTTTATCTAATTTAACCCTAAAGCAATTCATATAAATGATGAATTCTAAGAACACTGAAAAATAGTTACTTACGCTTATACTTAAGTAAAAAGTAGGAAGGAAAAGGATCAAATCATGTAAATAAGACTTCTATCTTCTGTTCTGACAAATTATTTTTTGCCAAAAAATGTTTCTGGATGAATGTTTTAGATAACTAGTTAATAAAAGCAGGTAAGTCAAAGTATGGTGTGCGATATTAACGAATCAATATGTGAATGCTCTTTAAATGTCAGTTAAAAACATATTGTGATACAGATTTTCAACCCTGTGACTAACACGGATTTTATAGGAGACATTTAAACATGCAAGGATATTTAACGTTGGTCGTTTCACCAGAAGAAAAATGAAACATTTACTCAAAGTAACCCTTCGAGTGTTCTTTTTTTTTTAATTTTTTTTTGTTTTGCTTTAATCTACCAATTAAATAATTACTATTACTTTTATTTATATATAAATTTCATTTGATTTTTTCTATTTATAAAAATAATACAAGTTCATTGTTTAAAAAAAAAAAAGTCTTTAAACATGGCAGCACAGTAGTTAAGCACTCAGTTGCTAACCAAAAGGCTGGCACTTCAGACCCGCCAGCCATTTTGTGGAAGAAAGATGGGACAGTTTGCTTCCATAAAGATTACAACCTTGGAAACCCTATGCGGCTGTTCTACTTTGTCCTAAAGGGTCGCTGAGTTGGCTCCACAGCAATGGGTTTGTTTTTTGGGGGTTTTTTTCCACCCCCAAGAGATAACTACTTTGTGTGTATTCTTTAAGGACTGACTCTCAGCTCTTTCTCCCAAAAGCAATTGAAAAGGACTAAACTTAGAAGTTTTGAATTCGGTGCATCATTTCAAGCTGGCTGGTGAGGGGAGACCCATGCTGCTTGCCCTGGGCTCCAACCTAGCCTTTGGGGAAAGTCTATGATATTAACACCTGACCATAAGAAAACCAGATCTGTTGCCTTTTCCGATTCTATGAAATCTTCCTGTTTCTTCCAAAGTGAAGCAGAGAGATCTTTTGCACTGTTGTGTTATCTAGAGACCTTCTTATGTTACAGAAATCTCATAAAATTTTAATTATCACACTTCATACACCTCACCTTTTATTTTTTTTCTCTTCTCAGTAGAGAGCCTCCAGTCAGGATTCAGGTCATCGTAACCTGGCTAAATAAGGAAAAATACATACATGACTGAGACAACTATGTAAGAAAACTATGAGAAAAATCATCAAGATCTATGGATTTTTTTTTAAATAAGATATAGAGATGATGCTTTATTTTGATCTCTCAATTACACCTAATCAAAATTTATCCTTCTCATTGAATAGTCTTGAAAAGCCAACTGTTCTTACACTTAAAATGTGCACATGCAGGTACTGTGACTCGATTTAATGAAGAAAACAACAAGCATAAGAATGGTAAGACAGCAAGTATAAAATTAATACAAATGAAACCAAGATACACTAAGAATTCACTATACACACACTCACACACATACATACCTACGTACTCTGAGGATATATATATATTGCTGTCAATAAACACTGGCCTAGATACAGGTCCTGCCCCTGTACTACTAAACTAAGCATCCCTCCAGGCCTTGGTTTCCATAGTTCTGAGAGTTGTATGGGTAACCTCTATGACACCTCTCGGTTCTAACTTTTTATGACCACAAATTTACTAAGTAAAAATTATAGCCATACAATTCTCAAATTGAATACATTCTAGTCTAATCTCACAGCACACAGTGTCATGCGCAGCTTTAAGAATATAATGACACAACAAAATCTCTCAAATATAATAAAACAATTGAGATTAAGTGACTGCCAGACAACCTCCTGGCTGTTAATTATTTAATCTCCAGAATTATACAAGTTTCCCCTGCTCTCCAAAAATTCGCCATACACCACTTGACTTTTATGAAATACCTTCATTAGTAACCATTGTTGCTAACTGAAAGAAACTCTAAGAGGATTTTCACTTTTATGAAAAAAGGTGAAAAGCGAAAACAGTGCTACCGTATGTAAACAGCTGATTAAGGGCCTGTGCATCCACTGACAGTAGTGAAAACCATGTAGGGATGGTAGGCGGGCACCAGTCTCCCACGATTATCTCGGTAATCTCGGGGGAGCAGTAGAGCAGAAACTCAAAAGTGTCATGAGCCCGGGGGGTGGCAGGTCTGGGGAGCGGTCCAGGGCACTGCAGTCTGGGCTGGCGGGGCCACGTGCAGCCTGGTCAGGAAGCCCATCAGCTCCTCCTGCCATGATGGTCTCCTCCTGGCCTTCCTCAGCTGCCACCCTCTCCTCCTCATCTTCCTGCAGTTCCTTGTTCTCCAACAGGTTTTATGTGTTATCTAGTATGATTCGTAGGTTATTTTTTGGATCTAGGAACACTCAAAAATTTTTTCCATATAAATCAGTGATAATTATTTCTTCACTTTACGCCACTTTGGCTTATGAAAGATTTCATAGAAACATTCTACTTTCGAATAGCAGGGGAAACATGTAATACTATGGAGAAAGACCAATCAAAAATAATGTAGATGTTAATTTGAAATCTTAAATCTGAAGAAAGCTATGATATAGCTAAATAAAACTAAATGTGCTTTTTTCCTCTAATGTACCAAAATAAGCAGAAATATTTTATTATCAACTTATCAGTGGCTCACACTTTAGAATATCGAAATAGATAATTCTTTCCTAGCCCTGAAAGAACTTCCTACTATGCACTACCATGATAAATCACTCAGCAGTCACAGAGAAGATACATTTCTTTAAGCTTTATCAGAAAAAAAATTTATCATAAAAGGTCATTTATATAGCATAAAAAAAATGGAGTTTCTTCGTTTACTTAATCATAAAAGGAGTATACTTCAAAGAATTGGAATACAATAAGGTACATATTATTGAAAATAATCAACTAAATTAAAATATTATTAGACCATTAATAAGGTACTTTAGAATGTTTTCAATGCCTCAAAATTACCACTTTACATGTGTAAACAGCACTTTATACGTACCACCACTTAATTACATGCTAACATGTTTGCCTCCCTACTTACATTCTGGAGTACACAAGGGCAGTATGGAATAAAACTTTAAAACTTTAAGTCCCTTGGAGCCCCTCTCTCGGGTATAAGGTCTGGCTCCTGTCCACTGCATGGCAGGTTGAGGAAGGGGCTGGTCCCTGAGGCAATCACACCCCAGCTCCGAGGGTCCTGGACCACTGTGCTCCTGCATGCACCTATGATACAGGTGACTGGGGGCGCAGAACAGCCTCAACAGCCCCAGGCTAGACCCCACCTGGGTCCTGCAGACCACGCCGGGAGTACTGATTTTGTGTGGGTATTGTTTTCATTTTTCAAGAAATATGATTCAAACTGCTGCTTGAATTTTGAAATTTCACTGTAATTGTCAGTGTAAACAACTGTGTCTGGATCCATTTTTATACCAACTTGGTAAAAATGTTGCTCTTGACCTTCAGTTCTTCCTGCAATTAAAACTCAAGTTTGTTGTGACCAAAAAAAGAAAGAAACAAACAAAAAACAACTTTAAGCCCCTCAAAAAACAATAGCTGATCCTAAAATTCATATGAGATTGCAAGGGACCTTGAAAAATCTTGAAAAAGAAAAAGTTAGAGGACTCACACTTCTCGATTTCGACAGTTACTGCAAAGAAACAGTCATCAAAACTTTGTAGTGGCATAAAGGTAGACATACAGATCACTAGAACAGAACTGAGAGTTCAAAAATAAACCCATACATCTATGGTAAACTGATTTTCCACAAGGGTGCCAAGACCATTCAATGGGGAAAGAATAGCCTCTTCAAGAAATGGTGCTGGGACAACTGGATTGCCACGTGAAAAAAAAGTAAAGTTGGAACCTTACCTCACACCATATATAAAAATCCACTCAAAATGGATCAAAGACCTAAAACTATAAAACTATTGAAAGAAAACATAGGAGTAGATTTTCATGGTTTTGGATTTAGCAATGGTTTCTTAGACATGGCAACAAAAGAAAATAGGGATAAATTAGATTTCATAAAAAATAAAAACTTTTCTGCATGAAAGGACACTATCAAGAGTGTGAAAAGACATCCAAAGAATAGGAGAAAATATCTGCAAATTATAAATCTAAGGGTCAAGTATACAGAATATATAAAGAACTCTTATAACTTAACAACAAAAAGACAAACAACTCAGTTTAAAAATGTGCTCAGGACTTGAATAGACATTTCTCCAAAGAAGATAAATAAGAAATAAGTAGTCAAAAGCAATGAAAAAATGTTGACCATCATTAATCAGCAGGTGTTATGAACTGAATTGTGTCCCTCAAAAATGTGTGTTAACTTGGCTAGGCCATGATTGCCAGTATTGTGTGAATGTCTACCATTTTGTCATCTAATGTGATTTTCCTATATGTTGTAAATCCTGCCTCTATGATGTTAATGAGGCAGGATTAGAGGCAGTTATGTTAATGAGGCAGGACTCAATCTACAAGATTAGTGTGTGTCATAAGTCAATCTCTTTTGAGATATAAAAGAGAGAAGCGAGCAGATAGACGGGAACTTCATTCCACCAGGAAACAAGAACCAGGAGAATAGTGTGTCCTTTGGACCCAGGGCCCCTCCACTGAGAAGCTCCTTGACAAGCGAAGATTGATGACAAGGACCTTCTTCCAGAGGTGGCAGACAGAGAAAGCCTTCCCCTGGAGCTGGCACCCTGAATTTGGATTTCTAGCCTCCTAGACTGTGAGAGAATAAATTTCTCTCTGTCAAAGGCATCCACTCATGGTATTTCTGTTACAGCAGCACTAGATAACTAAGACAGTAGGGAAATACAAATCAAAACCACTTTACATGCACTAGGATTGCACAGAGAAAGACACGGAGGGAAGGAAGAAGGAGGGAAGGAAGAGAAGGGAAGGAAGAGAGGGAAAGAAGGGAAGAGAAGGAAGGAAGGGAAGGATGGGAGGGAGGGAAGGAGAAAGGAAGGAAGGAAAGAAGAAAAGATAACCATTATGACTTAGCAATTCTACTCCTAGGTATATACCCAAAAGAATTGAAAACAAGGGTTCAAACAAAAATTTGTACATACATGCTCATAGCAGCACTGCTCACAATAGTCCAAAGGTGGAAACAACCCAAATGTCCATCAACAGATAGATGGATATATAAAACGTTATATATATCTACACAACGGAATATTATTCAGCCATAAAAAGGAATGAAGTGCTGATGCATGCTATAACATAAACTTCAAAAGCGTTATGCTAAGCAAAAGAAGCCAGACACAATAGACCAAAAACTGCATGATTTCATTTATATGAAATATCCAGAATAGGCAAATCCATAGAGACAGAAAGCAGATTAGTGGCTGTCAGGGTCTGGAGAGAGGGGGGTATGGGTGTTTCCTTTCATGGTAATGAAAATGTTCTGGAACTAGATAGGGATGATGGTTGCACAACATTGTCAATGTACTAAATGCCACTGAATTGTATACTTTAAAAGGGCTAAAATTATGAGTTTTATGTTATATATATGTTACCACGATAAAACAACTACTATAATTCAGCCTTGCGTAAATTTAAGGATGCATAGATCACAGTGTAATTTGATAAAAAGTCTTTATAAAAGTTAAAGAACAATCTCACTGACATAAGTACTATGCTTTTTGTCATCAAAGTTAATGAAAAGAAGGAGCACCATGAACAAGCAGTACTAATCTAATAGAACCAAGATGTTACGGACTGAATTGTGACTCCCCCCCACAAGATACGTGTTGTAAATCCTAACCTCTATACCTATGGTTATACTCTCATTTGGGAATGGGTTTACTTTTTCACGTTGATGAGTCAGTATTAGTGTAGGGTATATCTTAAGTCAATCTCGTTTGAGATATAAGAGACTAAACAAGCAAGTAAGAGGCAAAGATAGGGGAAGAGAGATGCCGAGCCACATGAAGATCGCCCAGGAGGAGAGCTCAGAAGAGACAAGGACCTTCCTCTAGAGCCAACCAAGAAAGAAAGCCTTCCTGTAAAGCTGGTGTCCTGAATTCAGACTTCTAGCCTCCTAAGCTGTAAAAAAATAAATTTCTGTTTGTTGAAGTCACCCATTTGTGGTATTTCTGTTATTGAGGCATTAAAAAACTAGGACACAGGTGTCTAGACATTTTGGGACTAATCTATTCCCTGAAGATTATTTCAAAATGGGTGTCTCTGGCTACTTCAATTTTAAACACAACGGGAAGCCTTGTTCCACAGCCTGGACTCTATCATAGTCATCCTTGTATCCCCAGATTCATCACAGTGCCCACCTGTCACAGTAACTAAATGCTGAAAAAGTGAATGAATGAATCACTTTTTTTTAATTGACAGATTAATTGGGCACTAATGAGAATGTCTAAGCTGTAGAAAAACTAGCTGATATAGTACTAGTCTTCCTATACCCTCTCGAAAGTGTGGTTTCTTCTGCTAGTTAAATCAGTAAATACTGTACACATACCCTGTGAGAAATGGGGGAAAACAAAAAGAATTCAGACATCAGAGGTGCCACATTCAAGCAGCCTACAATTTAGGTAGAGAGCTAAGAAATGGATATAAATGACTACAACCCAAGGTCAAATTTGTAATGGCCCACAGAGAGGTATTAGGTGCCAGGAGTTGTCAAAGAATGAAGAAGTTATTTTGGATATGGGCTTAAGAATGGTGAAGGGGGCCTAAGGGGTACAAAGAAAGCCTTATAGTGAGACGGTTTTAATATTGAATTAAGATTTGGATGTGGAAAAATGGGTGAAGGAAGACATTTTAGGCACAGAGCATAAAATAAACAAAAGTACAGAGGTAGGAAAATGCTAAGTTATTCAAGGAAAGAAGATTAAATAACTAAAGTGTACAGGACATTAGATTTTACCTATCAGCATTTTTGCCATAGCAGATTCATTCTAAGTATTTGAATTAAAGATTTAACTTCACAATGCATGGAAGTATGATAAAATTATCTATATGGTATATTTAGGAAAAAAGCCCAAACAAATTACAACTTTAACTCTACTTCAGACAGAGGTAGGCTGCCTGAACAGCAACTTGAACATTTCATTCCAGACAGCTGTTTTTCACTGCTTTCTAAGCTGACATCCTCACTGCTCCCCTCACACTATTCAACTTGTTCCAAATTCACTATCCTTCAACTCCAAGGACTCTTATCTGTGAGGACAATCACAGTCTGCCCGTGCTTTAGGGCATCTGACACACATTCTATAGGCTGGTTCTTCCAGAGTAGGATCATCAAGCTTCCCATGACCCTCATGAAAGCCCACCTCAGAGGCACTCACTCCTGGTACCTCAGTGATATATTCTGAGAAGCAACCTCCAGGTCACTCCTCTCTGTATTACGTTACTATGTCTGAAAACAGCCAAACATGTCATCACTTTATAGTGCCGTGGTAGCCCAGAGGAGGCTATCGTAAGAATACAGTATAGACTTTGTTCAGAAGGGGTACTGTGGCTAAAGCAGTGTTTTATTTAGGTTTAAGGATTTTGTTTGCTGATTTTTTTTTTTTACCACTAGAACATAAATATATTGAAGCCCTTGCCTCCAATAGCATAAAATCACCATTTCTAACATTTATTTATTCCACAAACATTTATTAGCATTTAATATGCCAAGCCGTACATTAGAGCCTGTAGATGAAATATATATTCAGTGCCTACTTCCAAGGAACTCAGCTGGAAAACAGCTGTGGATTAAATCAAGATTAATCAGATAAACTGTCATCTTGCCACTTATCCGTCATTGATTTATCCATTTAACAAACTAAATCCAGCACCTACTATGTGTCAAAAGAGAAAATACAATTAAAATGGAAAAGATAAGTTTGTGTCCACTAGACATAAAGAAGTACAAATAGGCAAATAATAAAATGTCTTGAGAGAAAAATTAAGGCTAACAATAAGATGTAAAGACATAAGTATAACATGGGAAACATCTGAAATGAAAATCACTTAAGCAATTGTACTATATTCCAGGCATGAACAAAATTTAATACTCACAGATTTCTTGCCAGATGGATTTTCATATTAACAATGAAAGCCAAAGCACTTAATCAACTCAAAACTGGGTAGAAGTAAATCAGAATAGGCACCACCACGACTATTTTTAATCATTAGGTTTTACAGAGAAAATAGTGGCTCACACTAAGCACATTACAAAAACTGATAAAGTAGTAAATTACATGAAGAAAACCCCCAAATAAGCTGAAGTCACAACTTTGGTAAAAGGGTTTAAGGTTGTACAGGGCAACAGCAACATCAGCTTCTCCTCAGGAAATGTTGACGCTAACAGTGTAAGGTGACTATACACTACATATTACAGTACTATATAATCTATTTTAAATAATCTGGTTTGTCCATTCAGTTCCTAGAGCAGCCATAAAGCGAGGCAAGGCCCTTTCCTTTCAGGCTGACCCAAGGTTACTTGACTATTATTAGAGGAATGAGAAAAGAGTAGAAGCTGCCTCCACAAGGAGTAAGTGTTTTTCAGGGTCTTGGTCGTCTCTTTAAAAGAACTCCAGTGATAAGTACACACAACAATGACACCGATGCACTTGGTAAATGACAATACTATATCTCTCATTTATTCATATTTGTACACTTCCAGGGTCTCCACATAATGAAGTCCACAACTCTCGGGTGCTATTTGTATAAACTCCAAGGTGATATCTCTCCTGTGTTTTCCATTAATACTGTATGCTGCTACCTGATTTGCCCAGATAAAAGTCAGTATTTTTAAATAAAAGCGCAACAAATGTGTGCTCTGAAAAAAGGCTTAACCTATAAAGTCAGAAGACCTGAATCAAAATGGAACCTTGATTCTAACACTTAGTGATCTCAAATTAACTTCTTTTAGCACTATTCTCATCTATTAAAATGGGTATAAAAACATATCTTACTTTAAAAGGCTGTGTTGTGAAGCAAATGAAAATTGTTCCACAAACAGCAAAGCCTTACTATAAAAATTTGAATTACAGTGTTGGCAAAGAACATTGAATATACCATGGACTGCCAGAAAAACAAACAAATCTGTCTTGGAAGAAGTACAGCCAGAATGCTCCTTAGAAGTGAGGATGGTGAGACTTTGTCTCATGTACTTTGGACACATTATCAGGAAGGACCAGTCCCTGGAGAAGGACATCATGCTTGGTAGAGTAGACGGTCAGTGAAAAAGAGGAAGACTCTCAACGAGATGGACTGACACAGTGGCTGCAACAATGGGCTCAAGCATAATAATGATTCTGAGGACGGTGCAGGACCAGGCACTGTTTTGTTCTGCTGTACACAGGGTTACTGAGTTGGAACCAACTCAACAGCACCTAATAACAACAACAACAATTTAAAAAAATGTAATTTATTTCCAACAATCCTTCTCCCTGACATCACCAGTGGAATTATGTGCCTTTCCTCTGAGCTTATCTTTTGATAATATTAAAACATGTTATTTTAATTATTTATCCTTTTCCTTGCAAGACTATAAATGTCTTAAGGGGAAGAACAGTGGCTTACTGTATTTCTTATTCTGGCACTCAACAGAAATTCAATAAATAGAAGAACTTTACTATTTACCATTAAATGTTATTATGAATATAGGAACAACCTACTCTTTATAGTCACTATGAGCTGGAATCGACTCAACAGCAATAGGTTTTTTATTTTAATCTTTATACTACTGTTACATACAAGCTTTACAGCATTAACTCAAGTACACTAGGTTTTAATGACTTCCTACATATACTAAAGTTCAAATCTAATATGCCCAATCTAGTGTGATTAATCCCCAGGAGCAAGGCAGTGGTGGTTCAGTGGTAGAATTTGCATCTTCAAGGGACCCAGGCTCAATTCCTGGCCAATACATTCTCATATACAGCCACCACCTGTCTTGTCAGTAGAGGCTTGCATGTTGCTATGATATTCAACAGATTACAAGAGAACTTCCATACTAAGACAAACTAGAAAGAAAGGCCTGGTGATCTACTTCCAAAAACCAGTCAACACATCTGGAAGGGCTAAAAAAATCTGGGTTGCATCCACTGAGAAAGAGGGTTTGGCTGTGTGCTTTTAAAGATTATCAAACAGAAATAATCAATGTTAAAAAATTACTAACAAGCGTCTGGGGTCTTAAAAGCCTGTGAGCAGCCATCTAAGATACTCCACTGGTCTCATCCCTTTGGGAGCAAGGGAGAATGAAGAGAACAAGATACAAGGAAAAGATTAGTCTGAAGGACTAATGGACCACAGCTACCAAGGCCTCCACCAGACTGAGTCCAGTACAGCTAGATGGTGCCCGGCTACCACCACTGACTGCTCTGACCAGGATCACAACAGAGGGTTCTGGACAGAGCTGGGGAAGGATGTAGAACAAAATTCTAACTCACAAAAAAGAGACCAGATTTACTGGCCCAAAGGAGACTGGAGAAACCCCAAGAGTATGGCCCCCAGACACCCTTTTAGCTCAGTGGTGAAGTCATTTCCGAGGTTCACCGTTCAGCCAGGGAGTGGACAGCCCCATAAAAGCAAATGGGACTAATGAGGCACAGCAGTCCAGGGACAAGGGCCAGAATGCAGAAGAGGACAGGAAAGCTGGTGATAGGGAACCCAAGGCTGAGTAAGGATATTGTTGATGTGTTGTGAGGTTGTTAACCATTGTCATAGGGCAACATGTGTACTGTTAAATGAGAAACTATTTTGTTCTGTAAGCCTTCATCTAAAGTGGGAATAGCAGCACAATTGGAAGAGCATAGCTGATGTCACTGAACTGTGCATGTAGAAATTTTTAAAATGGTGTATCTTTCCCTATCTATATTTTCACCAAAAAAAAAAAAAGGCGAGAAGGGAGAGGGTTGACATGTTGTGAGGTTGTTAACCAATGTCATAAAACAATATGTGTACTACTGTTTCATGAGAAACTATTTGTTCTATAAGCCTTCACCTGAAGTACTATAAAAAAATTAAAAAAAAAAAATTACTAACAATAGTGATTCTAGCCTCCCTATTACATATAAATTTGACCTTTCAAATAGCAGGATGTTATTAAACTAACTAATGACATACCAAGTATTATAGAAAAACATACGTGCAGGACACATTGGCATTTATTAGCCTAATAAATGTGTACTGTTTTTTCTGTACCTTTTTTAATGTATTTATTTTCCTACATATTCATGGAAAGAGAATAGATATTAGAGTTGGAAAAATATGAAATTATATCTCAGCTCTTCTACTTACTTGCTGTATAATCCTGGGACAAAGTAAGTACTCAACAAGTAATAATTGGTTATTAGTAGAAAAAAGTTTGTAAAAGCTACAAGAATAGTGTATACATGTACCTTAATCCTACTGAGCTATATAAACAGGTATTTCTGTTTTATTTAACCAAAAACAGTGTTTTGTGGAAAGGCTGAGGTTTCCTAAGAGTTTGCTTACAACAGAATGAAGTTTCAGAAAGTACAGTAGAAAGGGTTAGACAAAAGTAGGAAGCAGGGACAGGAGGGTCCAGGAAGCAGGTATAAAGCAGCATAATCAGGAGACTAGGAAAGACGACAGGTAAAAGAAGGAGTTTGCATTTTTGTACAACCTTATGCTTCTAAAGAAAAGAATGGATAAAATTTAATTCCCTCTATGTTCCCATCTTGGGACCAAATTTCTTTTGACGCTAACACTGACTGGGATCTCAGAGGACAGAGTTTGTTCTATTCCCCTACAGCCTCTTTATATGCTGAGAAGCAAGGTGAAAGGGAAAGCTGCAGGTTGCTGGCCTGTGATGTGATGAACTCTGGAATGAGGCAGTATGCTGAGCAGCACTGGGAACGGCAGTGACAGCAGGATGAGGTGACTATAGCTAAGCCACCGCTTCCCTCAGCAAAGGATACATCTACCTGCAAAACAGCATCACCCAGGTCCATGGTCAAGTTTTCAATTTTCCAAACCCCAAAACCTATTTTTTCCAGTTTACGCAGGTATTCATGGGAAATAATTTATACAACCAAATCAGAAGAAATAGGCATATAAGCCTTAAAACAAGTAAGTTTGTAGTAAAAGATGCATCTAGTTTGAGAATCAAGCTGCATTTCTCCTCTGACTGAGATTCACTTAAAAGCCAAAAGATTCACTTAAAAGCCAAATGCTCTATCTGAAGACTGTGTAGGAAACAATCAGGCTACAGCAATTCCTGATAAATTGTCCTTCTACCTTCTCAGGGTATTTCTGTTCAAACGACTCTGACCATTTCCAAGCTTTGAGGGTTTTTTTAAAAACTGATTTTAAAGTTTGTTTTTTGGATAGAAGCACTATAAAAATCTACTTAATGAATAACATTAATGAGTAAAGACTAATGGATTACAAGGGCAATTTACTAGCAACTAATCACAAAAAAAAAAAAAAAAAGCGCCTAACCAGTCGAAAAGTCGAGCATATACCAATAAGGACTACAACAGAGGCAAGTATCTTTGCAGGCAAAAAAGGGTATCCTGTATTTTAGTAAACAAAACAGCATACTAATCAATGTTGCTATGAATAGCACTTATGCTGCATGTATAACATTCCAGGGCACTCACAAAATGAAATATTAGTGTTCTTTAGAAGCTGATCAATGTTTCTCTTAGGTGAATGAAAATAATTTAAGAAAGCAGAAAGCCGGGGGGAAAATACCTTTGTATTCAAAGTTTGCACCATTTAAAAAACATGTTTCCCTAATCTGAAATTTCCCACATATGGTGAGAACATCAAGATTCTCCCAAATAAGAGAAGCTGAATACTATTATTATATAGTGATAGCCATGAAAAATGCAAGCATCTTTTGGATCGATTATCTGAATAATGTCTTCATTTTGAATATGGATACAAAATACAAAATTCATGTAGTGTGCCTCACTAAGTATAAGTATTATGAAATATATGGCATATAAATGAGTCTATACTCCAATTATCAGCCAGTTCTGTAACAGCCTGGTGGAAGTTCCGCTGCCTGACATGCCTAGCTAAATATATTGGACAGTTTTGAGAGCTGATCCAGTCTTAGAGAGAAAAAGTCAACTTAGCCATAATTCCAGCAAGACCAAATCTAACTGCATCCAATAACTCTGAGACAGTGGCAGAGATTTGGGGACCAAATAATTAAATTGAAGGTGAATGTTTGGGAGTTGGGGGGCTGAGGGGGACTTCCTAAGCCTATGGATAAGTCAAAAAGATAAAGATTACTTAAAACAATTTATGTCTGTGACTAGAGTAAGAAACATTGAACTTTCTCTTTTCCTCTGCTACTCTGAAAAAAAAAATCTGTTTATTTATTAAGAATTATTTTAACAGTACAGTTGGATGAAATGAAACAAAAAAAGAATTCTGAAAAAAAAAAAAAAAAAAATCATTGCTCCACTAAGATCATTCAAGAAATACACTTCCATCTCAGAATTACAAAACACAAAACTATCCACCAAGCTGGTAGCAGGATATGCCTACAGTAAAAGGGGATGGGGTGAGAGGAAAGGGAATAAACCTTTAAATTGCTAAAATGCAAAATAATCATCAGAAAGTAAAAGATTTATAACAAACTACAGTCAGTTGAGGAAGATTTATTTTCTTAAACCTTCACTCTGTCACAATTCATGGCATTAAGTGAGCCGATCTTACTTTCCCACTGTGATTTTCAGTTATAGTAGATATTGATTCTATCTGTTATAAACAGCTAAATCATTTGATCCTTGAAACCTGTCATTCCAAGACACCAAAAAATTAACAATTCCATCTTTCTGTATATCTTAGCTACCCACCTGGGAGTGAAAGAAGAGGTAACTCCCTTCAAGCCTTAAGTAAACATCATATTAATCTAATTGCAAGATTTAGGAAGAATTATAACTCCTTTAGAATTCTGACTTTCTTTTCAAATAGGAGTCCCTCCAAATCCTCCATCATATTAGTTGACTTTTGCTGAATAAATTAACATCTCCCTTCTGAAGCTGTGGAACGAATGAACAAAAATAAACATAGAATGGCGTGGACAGATTACACTCAGGATACAGAGTGCACTGCACTCTAAATTAAACTCAGTACACAATGCTGTTCTATTCTTAATCTGTCCTACTACACTGATAATATAATTTAAAGAATGGGACAGCTTTGGAATGATGAGAATAAGTAATAGCTATGTAAATTATCAACAAAATAAATTACAACAAATTATCAACAAAGTAAAATTAGAATTATCAGCACTTACCCTTAAGAGAGCATCATTCTGAGAAAAATCATAACCAAAAGACATACCTGCTCATTTTGATTCCACTCTCCTTGCTGCTTCAGAGATGGAATGGCCCAGATGCTTAATTTCCCTGAGAAGTGAATGGCTGCAAGGAGAGTCCCATCTGGAGAAAGGCTCATCTTAAAGATCCCATCCTATACAATAATTATATTACAATAAGGTCAGAGCAAGGGACTTGTAGCCTAATAGAAATAACTTCCAGAATTGAGTAAAACTCTTTAAGGGTACCATGTTATGCATGATTTTTAATAATTAAGGGTTCCAATTGCTTCACGACACTATAAACGTGCTCCATCATATGGAAACAGGACTCCTGCCCTTAAGGAGTTTTATCTGTTTTATAGTGTTATGAATAATATATAACACAAAACCCAAATACACAAGTTTTACAAAAAATACTTCTTCATATCATACATCAATTACCATCAGTTCTCAATATCTTTTATAGGTTGGTCTTGACTAGATTGAAGATTCCTTAAAATCTGGGCCCAGGTCTTTTAAAGAGGATATATTTACACAATGCCTGGGATATGCTACATGTCATGGATAGTCTAAAAACTCATGCTGTGGAAGAGAAGGACAGAGAGAGGGAGGGAGAGATAGATGGAGGAAGAGAGGGCCAAAGAGTAACGGGAACAGATGGAAAGCAAAGGAAGTAAAGTGTTCCTTTTGCTTTAACGTACACTATGAATGTTTAAGATTTTCCAGATTTACTGCCAAACTACCCAATTTAAGGAACCCAACTGTTGCTACAGAACAGAGAAACTTTGTAACATACTGATTTTACATGGCCAACCTAAGCATACATACACAGGGGAAGAGTTGTTTGTATAAATTCTACTTATCCAAATAACCTCCCTCACTTCTTTCCTACTAGAATACAAAGTTTTCTCAGTTACCACGTGAGAGAAACCGTACGGGCACAGGGATGTTCATCTAGCCTACCAGCTACTATAGAATCAGAAGAACTGAACAAACACTAATTGGACAAATAACTACTTCCCATTCAAGTGTTTACTGAGGACAAGGCCTAAAGTAGCTTGCCCACAAAGAGTGAAACTGAGACCAGAAAATGGTAGCCCACCAACACATTTCTCCTGAATATTTAGAAAATCGAGCAATGCAGGGCCCACATCCCCAAATGGCAATCATCTGATGGAGCTAAGTAGCTGATGCTCCCTTAGAAAAGTCATAAGGTTTTCAGTTAGCCAAAGCCCCTCTATTTTATATTATCACCCCAACATTAAGGCAAGTATCAGCTGCAGAACTGAAAACAAATGACAACTGGATTGAAAAATCAGAATTATTACACCTGGATCAATCCACTAATTTATATTATCTGCCCACCCTCTGTAGACATTTGAGTTTAAGTCCTCAGGTCTAAAATGACTAAAAAACATTGACCATCAACAACAAATAGAATAATTTCAAGAGGTGAAGAACATTGTAGGATGAGTAAATAGCTGAAAAGATTACAAAAATTACTTTAACCAGATATAACAGGTGACTGACTCGACGGCAACAAGTTTGGTCTGGTTTTATCCTAAGGAGCCCTGGTGGCACAGTGGTTAAAGTGCTCAGCTGCTAACCGAAAGGTTGGCGGTTCAAACCCACTAGCTGCTCTCCGGGAGAAGGATGTGGCAGTCTGCTTCCATAAAGATTTACAGCCTTGGAAACCTTCCGGGGCAGTTCTACTCTATCCTATATGGTCGCTATGAGTCAGAATCAACTCAATGGCAATGGATTTGGTTTTGGTTTATCCCAGAATTCTAGAACTAAAGATTAAAATACAAATGCCTACGAGAGGGAAGCAATAAAAGTACTTCCAGAAAAGTTTTAAATATATAACATCCCTTTTTCTGTGATGGAGATAAAAGGAGGAAAAAATGAAGGAACTGGCATATTCCTTTGAAGACTTTAAAGTCAATAAGTTTTGTGGGCCTCAGAAGTGTAGATTTCTATTGTTGTTGCTGTTGTTAGGTGCTGTCCAGTTGATTCCAACTCATAGCGACCCTATGTACAACAGAAAGAAACACTAACCAGTTCTGCACCAACCTCAAAATGGTTGTTATGCTTGAGCCCATTGTTGCAGCCACTGTGTCAATCCATCTCCATGAGGGTCTTCCTCTTTTTCGCTGATCATCTACTTTACCAAGTATGATGTCCTTCTCCAGGGACTGCTCCGTCCAGATAACATGTCCAAAGTACATGAGACAAAGTCTCACCACCCTTGCTTGTAAGGAGCATTCTGGCTGTACTTCTTCCAAGACAGACACCTGTTTGTTCTTCTGGCAGTCCATAGTATATTCAGAATTCTTCCCCAACACCATAATTCAAAGGCATCAATTCTATTAGCTAAATAAAAGAACTCTCAAGATCTCTCAGCCCACATCTTTTGATTTTATAGAGGAACCAACTGAGGACCAGAAGGGTTAAGATGCTTGATAAAGATCATTAAAGTGTAGGTAACAGAACCTGAACTAGAATTCAGATGTCTTCAGTCTCAACCTATGTCACTTCTACTACACCATCATTATCTGCATCATGTGGGCCCATGGCCTTTCTAGCAGTCACATGCATGTTCCTCAGCAGGAATTATGGTCAAGGATATTTTATTGTTTTGATCACCTGAATAATTAGTCCTGTGATCTGTATGGTAACTCTCAATACAAATACTCCATTAAACGACTCCACTTAAGGCATGCTGAAAACAAAGGCAAAGCTTATGAATCTCTTTAACAAAAAAATATGTGTAAGTTGCGTCTGGGGACTTTAAAGCTTACAAGCAGCCGTCTAAAATGCATCAATTGGTCCCATCCCACTTAGAGCAAAGGAAAATGATGAAAACCAAAGATACAAGGAAAATATTAGCTCAAAGGACTAAAGGACCACATGAACCAGAGACTCTACCAGCCTAAGACCAGAACTAGATGGTACCTGGCTACCACCAATGACCCTGACAGGGATCACAACAGAAAGTCCTGGACAGAGCAGGAGAAAAATGAACAGAACTCAAATTCATGTAAAAAGATCAGACTAAATGGTCTGACGGCAAATGAAGGAATCCCTGAAACTATGGCCACTGATGCATTGTTAACTCAGAACTGAAACCATTTCCAAAGCCTACCCTTCAGACAAAGATTAGACAGGACTATAAAACAAAAAATAATACACGTGAGGAATGTGCTTCTTAGTTCAATCAGACACATGAGACCAAATGGGCAGCTCCTGTCTGAAAGCAGGATGAGAAGGCAGGAAGGGACAGGAATTGGTCAAATGGACACAGGGAACCCGGGGTAGGGGGAGTGTGCTGTCACATTGTGAGGATTGCAACTGATGTCACAAAACAATATGTGTATAAATTTTTGTATGAGACATTAACTGGAGCTGCAAACTTTCATCTAAAGCACAATAAAAATACTTACAATAAATAATGTGAATAACTGAGTAACAGCATCGTAACCAGAAAAATAATGAAACAAATATGCCGCCTTTTCTTTTCATTTTTCTTTTTCCTTTCTTTCATTCTTTCTTGCTTTTTAAAACTTAGGCAAGAAATGTATTAACTAAAAGGTTACAACTTGCTTTTAATGTGGGGGTACTTAATCCCTTTATTTTCATTTGATACTATGATAACATACTGCAAAGTTACCATTCCTTTTTTAAAACATTATAGAAATTTTCACTAACACCTAAACACAGAAAGTATAGAATAATGAATACCCATGTGCCCAACAACCACCTTCAACAAATATCAAGCTTGTTTCATTTATCCTTCCCCAAGCAACACCCCAATCGCAGGGATTTTCCCCCTGGAGTCTTTCAGAGCAAATTCCAGACATTACATTTTATCAATCTATACATATTAAGTATACATTTCTTTGAAGTACTAAATGGTATCTGTTTAACTTTCATATATACGCATAGTAAGACTACACAGTTAGCAGCAGCAATTGAATCATAGCTAATCAGTGACGGACAAGTCACTTTTGTTACTTTAAAAAGACAGTGTTTTCCTTCTGAAACAGAAGCTCTGCTTTTCATTTGTAGAAATATTTCTGAATGCCTATAGCACTCAGGGTAGCTGGCCCAGGGTGTAATTCATTATCCTAAGAGTAACTGTGGCACAAGATCTCAAGCCACAGTGAGTACTGTGGAAAATCCATGCTAAATTCTGTGAACAGTCTGTGGTACTTGGAAGTCTGAAGGCCTGTTGCTTGGCAAGGGAGGGAACTCCAGAGTACATAGCAGGAGATGGCTTTTCAATAAGCTATACATCACAATAAAAGTAAACCTCAAACATTTAAGCCATAATCCCTCATACTGTATTAAGATTTCTCAGCGTAAGTGAAAATCTTGTTCTCTGCTCCTCCATTTGAATCAAGTAGTTATAAAAGCAATAAAATTTAGGTATAGCTGTAATTTTCACTTTGGTTAAAATGTGTCTGTGAATTTCTTTCATATTTCTCAACTATGAATGTCGTTTTTATCTTAAACATCATTTTAACAGATGAAATGTTGGCCAAGAATATATAATCTGGCTCTGCCACTTAGTAGTTATGTGACTGTAGGCATATTAGTTAACCACTACACATAACAGAGACTTTTTGTCTCGGTAAAATGCAAATAACATGAGGCAGCATTTCATTCTGATTTACATAGCGTCACTATGAGTCTGAACAACAGAACAAACACCACCACATTATAAGGGTGTTCTAAGAATGAAAACTAGAATATATTTAAAGTCACTTACTACACTTATCACAGAACCCAGCTTGAACCAACCGAGATGGGTGGATTACTTAGTAATCAAGCCTGGGAGAGAAACAGGTTAGGAACAGGAAGAAGAGAAGAAATCAGAATTTGGTTCTGGAAATGTTAGGTTTGAAATGCCGGAAAGCTATCCTACTGGAGCTGTCAATAAGCAATTGAATACATAAACCTCAGAAGCAGAGAAGGTCTGGCTAAAAAAAAAGATGTCAGTTTAGGAATCATTGGTACTAAATGGTATTGAAAACTAAAATTGGATTAAAATAATCATATTCCATGCATCATGGAGTTGATGTTTATAGCATCCCAAAGCCACAAAACATGCCTCTAATCTGCCTTGTCTACTATCTCTCCTAGTGAGAAACAAAGCTTAATTCTCCTAGAATCCAGATTTCTGGGTTCCATGGAGATTGGAGTGACCCACCCAAGCCATCTTCTGAGGTGATCTTTGGACACTGAGCCTTAACAAGACTGGCTTTTTAAAAGTCGCCTTTAACTCAAACAGTTGTCTAGATAAATTAGTAAAGACCGTTTTGCCTTAGGCACTGTGCTCTTTTGAAGAATTATCTATGTGCAGTCAGTTTCAAGGAACAGAAACTCCAGGGTCAGACTACAAGCTGTGTTTTAGGGTAAACTGTTATTATATAAACACTGTTCTGACCCCATTTCCATGGCAATGTCAGCATGATGGGGATTAAGAATCTTTGGAAGTTCTTTCCTCTTTGGAACATTTTTGATTCCCCACACTAAATGTTACCCTGATTTGCAAATCTTATACTAAATAAACTTCAAACAATTGTCTACTATTGGCTTAATATGATTTTTGTTTTAACACTAGTAACAATGAGTATTTAAATTTGCTTTTAATGATAAAAAATATAGATTTTCTTATACTTTACCAATATAGACAAAATGAATTTCTATATAATCTAGAAAAACTGACAATCAATTACATCAGAAGACTTTAAAAGGCTGTTGTAACAAATTTTTAAAAGAACTGAAATTTTAGAACCATATGTAAATGTATTACTCTTAAAGAAATCACAATTCTTATTTCCCTAAAAATTCCAAAGCTTTCCCTTCATGCACGCTATGTAGCTATTCTGACTGCAATAATGGGTGATAAGTAAAATAATTTACTCAGTAACATGCACATAAATTCTTACAAAAACAGAGGGCAGCTCACCAACTTGCTTTAGCTCTACCTACTCTCTACAAAGTTATTTCCAATTTCCTCTCTGGGGTGTCCATAAGAGAACATGGTAGTAACGCAGTACTACCCACATGTCACAGACATTAAGTCAGACATATCTAGGTTTGATTTTTTAACCTATTTCTAATCTATGAAATTGGAAGAACAATTCTACACCTTGTAGGATTGTTGTGATATTAAATAAGATAATAAAAATATATAAAAATATCTGGCACCTACTACTTTAAAATGGGAATATTATCTTTTAAGTCTATTTGACTGAGAAGGCACGAAGTGATCTCTTAGTAGAAAAATGCATAAGATTATTAAAATACAAACAGAAAGGAACATGCATCACTGAAGTAAGACAATAGAAAACAGTGAATACAACTTACTATCTGCTTCAGTCTACTCTATTCTATAAAGTTTTAACTACATCGAAAGGTAGTCTTGGTAAGTTAGCATCATTGGGTAGGCAGCATGGGACATGGTAAAAGCTGGCTTACAAAGAGCCTTTATGCAACAGACTTTGAACATAATATTGTCTTCTTTCACTAGCAATTCATTTATTGCCCTTTTAATTAACTTTGTATTATCCAATCTATGTCCCTCCCTGTCTCAAATCTTTTCCCAAAACTTTTTAAAGGTACTTTCTCTTACTTCATTGAATCTTTTGAGTAGTGATGTAATACTATCAAAATTAAAAGGTAAACATGATTTTTAACTTCCACTTCCACTTCTCATGTATATTAAACCACTAGCTCAAATGTCCACTCGATCTTTCCTCAATTAAGAACACTAATTTAAGCCTTCCACTACTGGCACCAATATTTAGAGTAGGAGTTGTCCCTTCTCTCAAACATTGCAATTTAACTTCTTAACTGAACTTTCCAAAACAGAGATCCTTTTAAATGTTAAATATCAGACTTTGTACTAAGATTAGCTAAAATTACCCCATTTTCTTCAATTGCCTGTATTATATAGAACATTAAAAATTAAAGACTTATATTTCATATACCTTTCAAACATACAAGCTATATTAAAACAATAGTACTGAATTCTACAGCATAAGTTTTTTAAAAAGATGAATTTGTAAGCATTGTTCTTCCAACATTCAATAAGTATTCATTAAATATTATACATTAAATAATACATACACCTACTCCTCACTTATCAACTATCTCGTTATTCGATATTTCACATTTATGACAAAAGTAAAAAAATTTTTATCCATCTATTTTGTGCATTAATGACGAACATCTGTCAGTAACAGATGCCGAGGTGTGAGGCAAGAGTAAAGCTGGCTGTGAAGGTTAAGGTTATGTGTCAGCTTGACTGGGCCATGAGTCACAGTGGTTTGGCAGTTATGTAATGATGTAATTTGACAATTATGTAATGATTTAGTCATCCTCCATTTTGGGATCTGATGTAGTCATCCTCTATTTTCATGTAATGCCAATTTTCACATAAGGACCTGGTCTTTGGAATCTAACCATGTTGATAAATGAGGAGCAAGTGTATTATATGCCAGCTGTATTTTATACCCTGAGGCATCAGCAGAGAACAAAACAAACATAAGTCCCTGTCCTCAAGGAATTTACTAGACAGTCTAGCCTGCTGTTATTTAGATGCTTGACAAAAAATATAATCTATATTTCAAATTAAGAGTCATCCTCAAAACTTAGCTAACAAACTGAGAGAAAAATATTGCAAAATAATGAAGGAAAGAGAAAAGTCTTTATAGTTTTTCCCCAGTCACGAACCTTCATAAAAGAGCATAAACAATTCTGATTCTTAATATACCTTTTAAGAGACAATATATGCCAGACAACTAGCACTTGATGATTCTGAACTGTAGAAGTTTTGGATATAATTAAAAAAATTAAAAAATTAAAAAAGAACACGTAGACTACTATTTATTGTTCTATAGCTATAAAGAAATTAACAAATTGACAACAGCCACCACCACTATCACTTATTGTCCACAATATGACAATCACTGCCCTAGATATTTTATATAAATTACCTCTAATACTCTCTGATCTCAGTGTTGCTACTTTATAGTCTGACAAGTGAATACAGCACAATGAATTAAATATGAACCATATGATTGCTATCAAGAAAGGAGAGCCCTTTTTAAAAAAATCAGTAAAGAGATACACGTTTTTAAAGAGAAATGTAATTGCTGCCAAACTTGATTAGAAAAAATAGATCATTTTTTCTGAGATAATAAGTTATAATCTGGGCTACTTTTAAATACAACATATCTTGGCTTCCATTTCTACAATTGTCCAACTAAGCATTTAGACGAGAGGCCACAAGAGATGGTGGAAAAAGAGCATTAGACCAAGAGCCAATTCAAGCCCAAACCCATCTCTAACACTGTCTAGGTAAGTGAGTTTGGGTAAGCCATTTCTCTTGAAGACTTAATTTCTTCATCAATAAAACAGGCATCATAATCCTAGTCAAGTAAGTTTACACTGAGATCATGTGAAAATACTGGTAAGCTAGAAAGTGTCTGCAATAATAAAGAATTATTAGATAATTTCTGTAAGTCCTTTCAGCTCTAAAATTATGGCACTAAAAATTTATGACTCACAATTATTTCTGGGCTAAGAACTTCCAGGTACAAATAAAATGCAAACATAACATTCACATATTCACTTTAAGGCAATTTAGAGTACCAAGTTCAAAGATATTTTTCTCTTTATTTTTTTATTTTTTTAAAGTCCAAACAGTTAAGGATTCTAGTACAGTGTGTCAAAAAGAAGGGCCAAAACACAAGGATATTAGTTGCTTGTTTCTTCCTCCTTCTGCTCAGTCACAGAGGACGCTGACAAGAATGAGAAATAGCTAAATTCCACATGAAAGAGTAACCAATAAGTAAAGGCAAGGTAAAAAACAATGTGAAGTTCCCAGGAGGTGACAGCAAAAATAAAGATGGTCTTTCTTATACCGAATGAACAGTTATGTTTGTTTATCAACATACCACATTAACCAATATGTATAGAATCTACAGTATAGAGAAGTTGGTACAAAAAAGAGTCGTGAATACCAAGTGTCCAAATATTTCTTTTTCTGAATATTGTTGTTCTTGTCGTTAGGTGCCATCAAGTTGCTTCAGACTTATAGCGACCCTATGTACAACGGAACGAAACACTGACCAGTCCTGCACCATCTTAACAATAGCTGCATGTTTGAGCCCATCGCTGCACCACTGTATCAATCCATTTCCTTGAGGGTCACCCTCTGTTTTGCTGATTCTCTACTTTATCAAGCACAATGTCCTTCTCCAGGGATAAGTCCCTCCTGATAACATCTCCAAAGTATGGGAGACAAACTCTCACCATTCTCACTTCTAAGAAGGATTCTGTCTGTACTTCTTCCAAGACAGATCTGTTCGTTCTTCCAGCAGTCCATGGTATAGTCAATATTCTTTGCCAACATTATAATTCAAAGGCATTAATTCTTCTTCAGTCTTCCTTTTTCATTGTCCAGCTTTCGCATACATATAAGGCAACTGAAAATACCATGGCTTGGATCAGGTACACCTTAGGCCTCAAAATGATATCTTTGCTTTTTAACACTTGAAAGAGGTCTTTTGCAGCAGATTTGCCCAATACAATATGTCATCTGATTTCTTGACTGATGCTTCCATGGGCATCGATTGTGGATCCAAGTAAAATGAAATCCTTGACAGCTTCAATATTTTCTCTGTTTATCATGATGTTGCTTATTGGTCCAGTTGGGAGGATTTTGGTTTTCCTTATGTTAAGCTGTAATCCATACTGAAGGCTGTAGTCTTTAATCTTCATCAGCAAGTGCTTCAAGTCCTCTTCATTTTCAGCAAGGAAGGTTGTGACATACGCATATCGCAGGTTATTAATCAGTCTTCCTCCAATCCTGATCCCCCTGTTCTTCTTCATAAAGTCCAGCTTCTCGGATTATCTGCTCAGCATACAGACTGAATAAGTAAGGTAAAAGGATACAACCTTGATGCACACCTTTCCTGATTTTAAACCACACAGTATCCCCTTGTCATGTTCACACGACTGCCTCTTGGTCTATGACAAGTTCTGCACAAGCACAATTAAGTATTCTGGAATTCCCATTCTTCACAATGTTATCCATAATTTGTTATGACCCACACAGTCGAATGCCTTTGCGTAGTCAATAAAATACAGGCAAACATCTCTCTGATATTCTCTAATTTCGGCCAGGATCCATCTGACATCAGCAATGATATCCCTTGTCCCGTGTCCTCTTTTGAATCTGGCTTGAATTTCTGGAATGGACACAAATATGGATCTCTTCTGGTTGGTTGGCCTGGTAGCTATCTTCCAAATATCTTGGCATAGACGAGTGAGCACTTCTGACATTGCGTCTGTTTGTTGAATATCACTACAACTATAATGTTCTAAATAAAATAAACATGGAGCCCAAAAAACAAGAGTCTATGGATTCTATACCTGCAGTCCTCCCAACAGTGTTCTCTGACACTTCATGACTTTGCACATGCTACTCCCCAGGCCAGAAATGTCTACTCTTCCCTTTTCTCCCTGGTGAACTCTTACTTTAAGATTCAAATCAAGTTTCACATATAAATAAATGCTCCCTTTTCTGCACTTTAATGACACTTAGTATTACACTATAAATTAGATTACACATTTTAACTTTCATGTATTTTATATATTTTATAACCTAATACTGTTTTATAACTATTTCTATGTCCGTCTCCACCCACTATATTGCGAGTTCCTTGAGGAAGTGCACTTAGTAGACTCGAACTTCAAGTCTTTCGGTTAGCAGCCAAGGGTGTTAACTGTTTGCACCACCCAGAGTTTATAATTATGAATACACCCAGAGAAAAATACAGAATATTCAAGGTTCATTCTACTTTGTCCTTAAAGGTACTGTGGTGAAAATGTCTGAGATGCACAAGGTTAAGCCAATTTGCATTACCTGTTCTTGTTCCTGGCGACTGTAAAACTTGACACTTAATATCCTTAATAATCCCAGTGTCTTTGGTACCTGCAAAATAAACACACATCATACAAAGAAAGATTAATAGAAGGCTCTCTCAGTGTATAAAGGTCTTTTTTCACACAATAAAAACTATAAAAAATCTAGTAGTTTAAGAAATGGTTAAGAAAATCACCAACAGCTGTCAGGAATCTTGGTGAGATTCTGTTTTTGTTAAAAACAAAAAATCCACTGGGTGGTAAAATCTTATAAAACATATCGAATATATCCATGGTCAAATGCTTGTAAATACAAATGGCAAGTCTAGCTCAATCTAGGCAAACTATAATCCACTCCAAACTCTTCTCAAATAAGGCTGCTCCTTATTTCTGCCAACAGAAATTTCAGGAATCAAAGAATTGATCCTACACTTGAAAAAATACCAAAAAGAAATCGTCATTTAGAAACTACTATTTGAAATAACTTAATGTAACAAAAGACTCATTTTTTTTTTGTCTTTAGGTTTGAGAAATATACTTACAAAAGCAAGGAGGATGGCTATAATAAAAAATTTAAATAAAAAAGTAGCAATACTATTCGCAATAGCCAAAAAGTGGAAATAACTCAAACGTCCATCAATTAAGACTAGCTGAACAAAATGTGGTGTATCTATACAATGGTATATTATGCAGTCACAAAAAGGGATGAAGTACTGATAAATGCTACAGCATAAGTGAACCTCAAAAACATTATGCTAGGTGAAATAAGACAGACACAAAAGGTCACTTAGTCTATGATTCCACTTTTATGAAATATCCAGAATAGGTAAATCCAAAGAAACAGAAAGCAGACTAGTGATTTCCAGAGACAGAGGGTTAAGGGCAGGATGGGGAATGACTACTTAATGAGTACACGGTTTCCTTTTGGGGTGACAAAAATGTCTTGGAACTACATGAAGGTGATGGTTACACAAGAGAGTAAATATGCTAAATGCTACTTAACTGCATACTTTAAAATGGTTAATGGTTCATTTTTATGTTATGTGAATTTTATTTCAATCTTTAAAAAGCAAGAGGAAGTATTGCTTTGTTGAGGGTAAAATTTTTACAACCAGAACCTCTGGGTAGCTGAAGACATTAGTTAACCGCCTAGTTACACATCTCCCAATATTTCCTCAAAAACAATAGAGAACAAGAAGTGGAAAGTAAATCTACACAAAAATTCACACTGGCAATTAACTTGAAGATAGAGGATAACCCAAACTGCAAAATAACTGTAAATAAAAGGAGAAAAATCACCAAATCCCAGTGTGTATTCTCCATTGCTCCTGCCAAAACCCACACCCTCAGTCTAACTCGACTCAAGCCTTTGTGGTGACCAAAAGCAGACTGAAAGAATACAGACTTATGTACAACCCGTAGTTATAAACCAACCCCCATAAAGCCTATTATATTAAAAATTCGAGGCACATACAATGATTCGTAATAATAAACGGGCAATACTTTGCAACACACATCAAAACAATATTATTGTTACCACAGTATTATGTTAAAGATGTTTTAGTGTATCTGGAAGTGTTTTTTTAATGTTTTTATGCATAGAAAGATACACTATATACTGTATACTAAGACAAACATTTGACTAACTTTAGATATGAACTGTACCTAACTGCTCCAACTTATGTACAAACTCAACTTAAAGACAGACTTAGGAATGGAACTCATTTGTAATCGGATTGCCTGTACTGCAGGAAGACAGTTGAAGGAAGTTGGGAAAGGGGTGTAAACCACTGCCGAAAAGATTAAATCTACTTCAAATCTAAAAGTACCCAAGTTGATCAGACAATGAACTACAGAGAAAAGACTTATGTATAGGTGTGATTTGAAGAGGCTGACTTCTAAACACACAGCTATGAGGGAGAAACAGGGCCAAAAAGGAGAAGAGCCCTTTTACAACTGGATGGTGAAGGGGAAAAGAAGCAAAGGGGGAAATTTAAGATACTGCAAGACAAAAGAGAACCACAAAATCAGAGGACCAATATAACCTCTCCCATCACCAAAACAAAAACAAATAAAAAAATCCACTAAAGTTTCTGAATTTTGCTATACTAACAAAAGTGGGCACCATAAACTAGGAATCTTGTAATATATTCCATAAAAATAATGAAAATAAACCACAAAAATAAAAATAAACAAGAGAAGTTTAACAAATACATTGCAGAAGACAAAACTCAATACATATCAACTTAGGAAAGTTATCCTCAAAAAACAACCATGAAGCAGAAGAAAACTTTAAGACAACACTACAAACAGAATTAAATATGCTCAAACAGGCATCTGAGAATATGAAAAAACTATATTGAAGCAGAAATTCAAAAACAATAAAATTGGACAAGGAAAAAAAGACTACTAAAAAGAGTTGAATGAATTCAGAAAAGAAATATAAGAAAAAGGCAAAATATTCTAAAAAATGAAAAATAAATTACAAGGTACTCAAGTGAAATTTTAATATGGGTCTTTAAAGCAAGGCAGGAAAACAACCAAAGAATGAAAATGAGTTAAAGAAAGAAGCAAAAAAGGAAATGATCTGAAGGAAGAAGTTAGAAGAATCAAAGAAGGACTGTCAGAAAGGACTGAAGAAAAAGGAAACCAAGAAACAGAACTAATATTTAAAATTATAATTCAAGAAAACATTCCAGAAATACAGGAAGACTGAAAGGGTCTACCAGGTACCTAGAAAAATTAAGCCGGAATGATCAACTCTAAGAAATATCCTGGTAAAACTATTAGATTTTAAAGGTAATGAAAATCCTCAAGGCCCCAAGCAAAATGACCAGATAACACATAAATGGGAATAATTTACCTTATATCATACTTTTCAAATGTTTTAAAAAGCTCAGTTAGCAAAAGTATGAACCAAGGCTTTTATATCCACAAAGGTTTTCCTTCAAATATCAAGGCTATAGAAGAACAATTTTGAAGATACAAGAACTTAAGGAACTCTTCACCCACAAGCCACTCTCAAAACTTCTAGCAGAGGATAAGCTTCCTCCAACCAAGAGATCACTGGGAAAGCGTCAACAAAAGAACTGACGGTGAGCACTTAAAAATATGTAAAGGGCGGACGACAAAAAGGAATTCGACTACAGCAAAATTAAAAGAACTTTATCAACAAGGTGAAGAGATAATCTATAGAATGGGACAAAGTATTTCATAATCATGTACCTAATAAGGGTTTAACATCCAGAATATATAAATAACTCCTCCAACTCAAGAATAAAAAGACAAACAACCCAATTAAAAAACAGACAAAAGACCTGAACAGACATTTCACTGAAAAAGATATACAAATGTCCGATCACCACATGAAAAGATGCTCAACATCATTAGTCATTAAACCAGTTGCTGTCAAACTGATTCTGACTCGTGGCAATCCCATGTCATAGTAAAGCTGTGCTCCATAGGGTTTTCGATGGCTGATTTTTCTAAAGTAGATCACCAAGTCCTTCTTCCAAGGTGCCTCTGGGTGGACTCAATCCTCCAACCTTTTTCGTAGCAGGCAAGCATGTTAACATTTGCACCACCCAGGGACTTCCATTAGTCCTTAGGGAAATGCAAACCAAAATCAATTCAAACTCACTAAGATGGCTATTATTAGAAAAACTAGAAAATAATAAGTGTTGACAAAGATGGAGAAATTGGAACCCTTATCCATTGCTGGTGGGATTGTAAAATGGTGCAGCCTCTTTGGAAAACAGTATGGCGGTTTCTCAAAAAGTTAAACACAGAATTACCACATGACTCAGCAGTTCCACTCTTGGATATACACCCAAAAGAACTGAAAGCAAGGACACAAACAGGTACTTGTACTCCAATGTTCGTTGCAGCATTATTCACAATACTCAAAAGGTGGAAATAACCCAAGAGTCCATCAACAGATGAATGGATAAATAAAATGTTGTATATGTGTATATGTGTGTGTGTGTATGTAATGGAATATTATTCAGCCATAAAGAGAACTGAAGTTCTGATACATGCTATGACGTAGATGAATTTTGAAAACATTAGGCTGAGTGAATTAAGTCAGATACAAAAGACAAATATCATATAATCCCAGTTACATGAAACAGGCAAATATATAGAGAGATCAAAGTTTATTAGTGGTTACCAAGGTGGAATGGAGGAGGAAAAGAGGAGTCATTGCTTAGGGGGCACTGAGTTTCTGCTAACGGTGACAGAATCGTTTGGAGAAGGATAGTGATGACAGTTGCACAATATGATGAACATAATCAATGACACGGAGTTGTAGATGTAAAAATTGTTGAGTTGGTAAATGTTTTGCTATATATATTTTTTTTTACCACAATTTAACAAAAAAGGAGGAGGAAAATAGAATAAGCTAACTTATTTTGTACAGGTCATACTAAAATACTGAAGGTCACTGATAACATCAGTAAGAATAGTTTCAGTGAAATGATGGAGGTAAATCCCCATTCAAGTGAATACAAGAGAGAATGGAAAGAGCAGAATTGGAAACACCAAGTAAGGACAACTTGTTTGAGCAATACTACAAAGAAAGAAAAAGAAAGAGTGGTAGCTAGAAGGCAAAGTGGGGTCTAAAGAGCTCTTTTTACAGCAGGGAAAAAAAGGCTTGTTGTATGCTTATAAATCTAATAGACAGCAAAAAATCCATGAATAAAAATATCCTTCAATATACAAGAGTGTGGGATCTAATGGACAAATGGAGGGGTCGGTCTCACTTCAGCAAGGGCACTGCATACATATTAACAAGAGAAAAGATGCAACATATAGGCACAGATGCAAGCAGGTAGTGGAATCTTATAAAAGCATCCTTCTGATTACTTCTATTTTCTCAGGGAAATAGGATTTCAGAGAAACAGGATTCCAAAAAGACTGTTTTTGTCAAAACAATATTCTACACTGAAAAAACAGCAACAATAACATGAAAAATAGCCAGTTTTGTTCATTTTATACACTGTTCTGCAAAATTCTGATCTGTAAAATATAAACAGACAATAATAATTAACACTGGTATCATGGTTTGAATTATGTCTCCCCAAAAATGTGTG